>NW_027422628.1:27500-105000 GCF_048934315.1 Petromyzon marinus
TGTTGTTGATGTTGTTGATGATGTTGATGTTGTTGTTGTTGTTGTTGATGATGATGATGATGATGTTGTTGATGTTGTTGTTGATGATGATGATGTTGTTGTTGTTGTTGTTGATGATGATGATGATGTTGTTGATGTTGTTGATGATGTTGATGTTGTTGTTGATGTTGTTGATGATGTTGATGATGTTGTTGATGTTGTTGATGATGATGATGATGATGTTGTTCTCCAGGTGGTGGTGCTGAATGAGGCTGATGGATGTCTACGTGTGATGATGTTGATGATGTTGTTGTTGTTCTTGATGATGTTGTTGTTGATGATGTTGATGATGATGTTGTTGTTGATGTTGTTGTTGATGATGTTGATGTTGTTCAGGTGGTGGTGCTGAATGAGGCTGATGGATGTCTACGTGTGATGATGTTGATGTTGTTGATGTTGATGATGTTGTTGATGTTGTTGATGATGATGTTGTTGTTGATGATGATGTTGATGATGTTGATGTTGTTGATGATGTTGTTGATGTTGTTGATGTTGTTGATGATGTTGATGTTGTTGATGATGATGTTGTTGTTGTTGATGTTGATGATGTTGTTGTTGATGTTGTTGATGTTGTTGATGTTGATGATGTTGTTGATGTTGATGATGTTGTTGATGATGTTGATGTTGTTGATGATGATGATGATGTTGTTGTTGTTGTTGATGATGATGTTGTTGTTGTTGATGTTCTCCAGGTGGTGGTGCTGAATGAGGCTGATGGATGTCTACGTGTGATGATGTTGATGTTGTTGATGATGATGATGATGTTGTTGTTGTTGTTGATGTTGTTGATGATGATGATGTTGTTGTTGTTGATGTTCTCCAGGTGGTGGTGCTGAATGAGGCTGATGGATGTCTACGTGTGATGTATCCCAGCCGAACCGACCTCACCGCCACCAACATCAACGTCGTGTGGTGATGGGGTCCAACATCAACATCAACAATAACATCACCACCACCAACATCACCACCACCAACATCACCATCAACATCACCGCCATCATCACCATCACCACCATCAACATCACCGCCACCAACATCATCAACATCACCACCATCAACATCACCACCACCATCAACATCACCGCCATCAACATCACTGCCATCAACATCACCGCCACCAACATCACCATCAACATCACTACCATCAACATCACCATCAACATCACCACCACCAACATCACCATCAACATCACCACCATCAACATCACCATCAACATCACCGCCATCACCACCATAAACATCACCACCATCATCACCATCACCACCATCAACATCACCACCATCACCACCATCCCCATCACCACCATCAACATCACCACCATCACCACCACCATCACCACCATCAACATCACCACCATCACCACCATCACCACCATCACCACCATCAACATCACCACCATCAACATCACCACCATCACCACCACCATCACCATCACCACCATCACCATCACCACCATCACCACCATCAACATCACCACCATCAACATCACCACCATCAACATCACCACCATCAACATCACCACCATCACCATCAACATCACCACCACCACCACCATCACAACCATCACCATCACCACCATCAACACCATCATCACTATCACCGCCATCACCACCATCATCACTATCACCGCCATCACCACCATCACCATCATCACCATCACCACCATCACCATCACCACCATCACCATCACCACCATCAACACCACCACTATCACCGCCATCACCGCCATCACCACCATCAACATCACCACCAAGCAACCAAGAAGTCAAACTGACCGATGTTTGTGATGTCATACGGTGATGGTGGTAATGTTGATGGTGATGGTGGTGATGGTGGTCGTGGTGGTGATGTTGGATAATAAAGCATTGGAAGCAACTCTATCAAAATCAACTCGGATCAATTACTCACTCTACACTACACTATACACTACTACACTATACACTACTACACTATACACTACTACACTATACACTACACTCTACACTACTACACTACACTATACACTAGTACACTATAGACTAGTACACTATACACTCTACACTACTACACTATACACTACTACACTATACACTACTACACTATACACTCTACACTATACACTACTACACTATACACTACTACACTATACACTCCTACACTACTACACTACACACTACTACACTACACTACACACTACTACACTACACACTACTACACTATACACTACTACACTACAATATACACTACTACACTATACCTCTACACTATACACTACTACACTATACACTACTACACTACTACACTATACACCACTACACTATACACTATTACACTATACACTACTACACTATACACTACTACACTATACACTACTACACTATACACTACTACACTACACTACTACACTATACACTACTACACTACAATATACACTACTACACTATACCTCTACACTATACCTCTACACTATACACTACTACACTATACTATACACCACTACACTATACACTACTACACTATACACTACTACACTATACACTACTACACTATACACTACTACACTATACACTACTACACTACACACTACTACACTACACTACACACTACTACACTATACACTACTACACTACAATATACACTACTACACTATACCTCTACACTATACACTACTACACTATACTATACACCACTACACTATACACTACTACACTATTACACTATACACTACTACACTATACACTACTACACTATACACTACTACACTACAATATACACTACTACACTATACCTCTACACTATACACTACTACACTATACTATACACTACTACACTATACACCACTACACTATACACTACACACTCTACACTACTACACTATACACTACTACACTATACACTACTACACTACACTACACACTACTACACTATACACTACTACACTACAATATACACTACTACACTATACCTCTACACTATACACTACTACACTATTACACTATACACTACTACACTATACACTACTACACTATACACTACTACACTATACACTACTACACTATACACTCTACACTACTACACTATACACTACTACACTATACACTACTACACTATACACTACTACACTACACACTACTACACTACACACTACTACACTATACACTACTACACTACAATATACACTACTACACTATACCTCTACACTATACACTACTACACTATACTATACACTACTACACTATACACCACTACACTATACACTACACACTCTACACTACTACACTATACACTACTACACTATACACTACTACACTACACTACACACTACTACACTATACACTACTACACTACAATATACACTACTACACTATACCTCTACACTATACACTACTACACTATTACACTATACACTACTACACTATACACTACTACACTATACACTACTACACTATACACTACTACACTATACACTCTACACTACTACACTCTACACTACTACACTATACACTACTACACTATACACTACTACACTATACACTACTACACTACACACTACTACACTACACACTACTACACTATACACTACTACACTACAATATACACTACTACACTATACCTCTACACTATACACTATACTATACACTACTACACTATACACCACTACACTATACACTACTACACTACACACTATACACTACTACACTATACACAACACACTACTACACTATACACAACACACTACTACACTATACACTACACACTACTACACTATACACTACTACACTATACACTACACTACTACACTATACACTACTACACTATACACTCTACACTACTACACTATACACTAATACACACTACTACACTAATACACACTACTACACTGTACACTACTACACTGTACACCACTACACTATACACTACTACACTACACTACTACAAAGTGGTACAAAGTGTAAAGTTTTACCCGGGCCCGCTCACCATCATGAAGGTCCTTAATGATACATAACGTGGTTGAGCAATAGGGAGCCATCCCTTGACCGCACCCGGGCATCGATTAGCCTCCCATTATATCTGTACCATATGGAGATTCCCCCGGTACAGCTATTGAAGGCTTCGCGAACTACGTGGTCAAAATAGATGTTAAATAATGTGGGAGCCAGAGGACATCCCTGTCGCACCCCAAGGTGTACAGGGAATGGCTCTGACTCCCGGCCACGTAGTTTTACCCGGGCCCGCTCACCATCATGAAGGTCCTTAATGATCGTGAGCAGAGGGTCAGGTACTCCAAAAGCACGAAGAACGACCCAGAGCCCAGGCCTACTGATGGTATCATAGGCCTTGACCAGGTCAATAAAGCAGAGACGTAGGTCTTGTTGGAATTCCCTACACCTCTGCTGTAGCAGACGGACAGAAAATATGGCATCAGTGCAGGACCGCCCTTTCCTGAAACCGCATTGGGGCTCCGCAAGCCTCTCCTCAGCGTGCCTGGCAAGGCGATGCTGAATAATCCTTGCCAGGACCTTTCCCGGCACACTGAGGAGTGAGATGCCCCTGTAGTTGTTACAGTCTGTGCGGTCCCCCTTCTTAAAGAGGGGGACCACCAGGGCATCCTTCCAATCCTGCGGAACCCGTCCAGTGGTCCAGACTGTTGTTATGATGTCATGTAGGGCAGTCTGTGTTAAAAAAAAATCTAACAGAGACGCACACAGAGACCCACAGAGACTCACAGACAGAGAGACACACACAGAGACTCAGAGACCCACACAGAGAGTCAGAGGTCCTGGAGACATTTATTAAGCAGCAGGCAGTGTCAGGGTCCAGGGATTGAACCCACGACCTCCTGTAGACCAGGCGAGGTGGTCAACATCTACCACGACCTCCTGTAGACCAGGCGAGGTGGTCAACATCTACCACGACCTCCTGTAGACCAGGCGAGGTGGTCAACATCTACCACGACCTCCTGTAGACCAGGCGAGGTGGTCAACATCTACCACGACCTCTTGTAGACCAGGTGAGGTGGTCAACATCTACCACGACCTCCTGTAGACCAGGCGAGGTGGTCAACATCTACCACGACCTCCTGTAGACCAGGCGAGGTGGTCAACATCTACCACGACCTCCTGTAGACCAGGCGAGGTGGTCAACATCTACCACGACCTCCTGTAGACCAGGCGAGGTGGTCAACATCTACCACGACCTCCTGTAGACCAGGCGAGGTGGTCAACGTCTACCACGACCTCCCGTAGACCAGGCGAGGTGGTCAACATCTACCACGACCTCCTGTAGAGCAGGCGAGGTGGTCAACATCTACCACGACCTCCTGTAGACCAGGCGAGGTGGTCAACGTCTACCACGACCTCCTGTAGACCAGGCGAGGTGGTCAACATCTACCACGACCTCCTGTAGACCAGGCGAGGTGGTCAACGTCTACCACGACCTCCTGTAGACCAGGCGAGGTGGTCAACGTCTACCACTACCTCCTGTAGACCAGGCGAGGTGGTCAACGTCTACCACGACCTCCTGTAGACCAGGCGAGGTGGTCAACATCTACCACGACCTCCTGTGGACCAGGCGAGGTGGTCAACATCTACCACGACCTCCTGTAGACCAGGCGAGGTGGTCAACATCTACCACGACCTCCTGTAGACCAGGCGAGGTGGTCAACATCTACCACGACCTCCTGTAGACCAGGCGAGGTGGTCAACATCTACCACGACCTCCTGTAGACCAGGCGAGGTGGTCAACATCTACCACGACCTCCTGTAGACCAGGCGAGGTGGTCAA
Source organism: Petromyzon marinus (assembly GCF_048934315.1). NCBI lineage: Eukaryota > Metazoa > Chordata > Hyperoartia > Petromyzontiformes > Petromyzontidae > Petromyzon > Petromyzon marinus. Next base: position 33,304 of record NW_027422628.1, read on the forward strand.
CATCTACCACGACCTCCTGTAGACCAGGCGAGGTGGTCAACATCTACCACGACCTCCTGTAGACCAGGCGAGGTGGTCAACATCTCACCCAGCCACTGTGGTGTCTCTGTTAATCAAACCCGGTGTGTGTCGATGTAGCAGGGTGTGTCTACGTAGCTCTGTGTGTCTACGTAGAGACACAGCGTCTACGTAGAGACACTGTGTCTCTACGTAGAGACACAGTGTCTCTACGTAGAGACACAGTGTGTCTACGTAGAGACACAGTGTGTCTACGTAGAGACACACTGTGTCTAAGTAGCTGGGTGTGTCTCAGTCGTCTGAGAACGTCATTCTTCCGGCTCCGTCACTGCGTTGAGAGCGCCTGAATCGCTTCCAACGGGAATCCTGGGCCAGCCTGACCCTCTCCTCCTCCTGCTGCTGCCTACGGAATTCCTGAGACAAACAGAGAGAGACACACGGTGAGAGAGACACACAGTGAGAGACACACGGTGAGAGAGAGAGACACACGGTGAGAGACACACAGTGAGAGACACACAGAGAGAGACACACAGTGAGAGAGACACACAGAGAGAGACACACAGTGAGAGAGACACAGAGAGAGAGAGAGACACACGGTGAGAGACACAGAGAGAGAGAGAGACACACAGTGAGAGAGACACGGTGAGAGAGAGAGAGAGACACGGTGAGAGAGACACGGTGAGAGAGAGACACACGGTGAGAGAGACACGGTGAGAGAGAGAGACACACGGTGAGAGACACACAGTGAGAGAGACACAGAGAGAGAGAGAGAGACACACAGTGAGAGAGACACACGGTGAGAGAGACACACAGAGAGAGACACACGGTGAGAGAGACACAGAGAGAGAGACACGGTGAGAGAGAGACACGGTGAGACACACACACAGAGACACACAGAGAGAGACACACAGAGAGAGACACACGGTGAGAGAGACACAGTGAGAGAGAGAGACACACGGTGAGAGACACACAGTGAGAGAGACACAGAGAGAGAGAGACACACAGTGAGAGACACGGTGAGAGAGACACGGTGAGAGAGACACAGAGAGAGAGAGAGAGACACACGGTGAGAGACACACAGAGAGACACACAGAGACACACACACAGAGACACACAGTGAGAGACACAGAGAGAGACACACACAGAGAGAGAGACACAGTGAGAGACACAGAAAGAGAGACAGTGAGAGACACACAGAGACACACAGTGAGAGACACACAGTGAGAGAGAGACACAGTGAGAGACACAGAGAGAGAGACAGTGAGAGACACACAGAGACACACAGAGAGAGAGACACACAGAGAGAGAGAGAGACACACAGAGAGAGAGAGACACACAGAGAGAGACACACGGTGAGAGACACACACACACAGAGACACACAGAGACACAGAGAGAGAGAGACACACAGAGAGAGACACACGGTGAGAGAGCCACAGTGAGAGAGACACACGGTGAGAGAGAGACACACAGAGACACACAGAGAGAGACACACAGAGAGACACACAGTGAGAGAGACACACACGGAGAGAGACACACAGAGAGAGAGAGAGAGACACAGTGAGAGAGACACGGTGAGAGAGACACACACAGAGAGACACACAGAGAGAGAGACACGGTGAGAGACACACACAGAGAGACACACAGAGAGAGAGACACACACAGAGACACACACACAGAGACACACAGAGAGAGACACACAGAGAGTGACACACAGAGACACACAGAGAGAGACACACAGTGACACACACACAGTGACACACACACAGTGACACACACAGAGAGACACACAGAGAGAGACACACAAAGACACACGGGGAGAGACACACACAGTCACACACACACAGTCACACACACACAGTGACACACACACAGTGACACACACACAGTCACACACACACACAGTTACACACAGTGACACACACACAGTGACACACACACAGTCACACACAGTGACACATACACACACAGTCACACACACGCAGTCACACACACACAGTCACACACAGTGACACATACAAACACAGTCACACACACGCAGTCACACACACACAGTCACACACACAGTCACACACACACAGTCACACACATACACACTGACACACACACACATTGACACACACACACAGTGACACACACACACACAGTGACACACACACACAGTGACACACACACACAGTGACACACACACACAGTGACACACACACAGTGACACACACAGAGAGACACACAGATAGACACACACAGATAGACACACACAGACACACACACACACAGTGACACACACAGTGACACACAAAGACAAAGATCCCCCATATTGCCTTGACAGACTGTTGGGGCAAGTGCTGTTAGCGAGCACCTATGAAGGCCGGAACGGTACACGAGGGGGTGGGTGGCCAGCACCACGCCCGACCGCCTTTGTCTCCCCAGTGGCGATGTTTACACACCGCACCAGGTACTCATTTGAGGCTGAGTCGACCTAGGGGAGGCCCGGGACCGGTTCAGATAATCGTCACTGGTGTTGGCCGTGAGCGGGAATCGAACCCAGGTCGCCAGGTTCATAGCGCAGCGTAGCGCTAACCACTACACTATCACTACACACACACAGAGTCACACGCAGAGAGAGACACGGGGAGAGAGACACAGTGAGAGAGAGAGAGACACGGGGAGAGAGACACGGGGAAAGAGACACAGTGAGAGAGAGAGAGAGAGAGACACGGGGAGAGAGACACGGGGAGAGAGAGAGACACGGGGAGAGAGACACGGGGAAAGAGAGAGACACGGGGAGAGAGAGAGACACGGGGAGAGAGACACGGGGAGAGAGAGAGACACGGGGAGAGAGAGAGACACGGGGAGAGAGAGAGACACGGGGAGAGAGAGAGACACGGGGAGAGAGAGAGAGAGACACGGGGAGAGAGAGAGAGAGACACGGGGAGAGAGAGAGACACGGGGAGAGAGAGAGACACGGGGAGAGAGAGAGACACGGGGAGAGAGAGACACGGGGAGAGAGACACGGGGAGAGAGAGACACGGGGAGAGAGAGAGACACGGGGAGAGAGACACGGGTAGAGAGATACGGGGAGAGAGAGAGACACGGGGAGAGAGAGACACACAGAGAGACACACAGAGAGACACAGAGAGAGAGACACGGGGAGAGAGACACGGTGAGAGAGAGATACACGGGGAGAGAGACACGGTGAGAGAGAGAGAGCGACACGGGGAGAGAGAGACACAGGTAGAGAGATACGGGGAGAGAGAGAGACACGGGGAGAGAGAGACACACAGAGAGACACACAGAGAGACACAGAGAGAGACACGGGGAGAGAGACACGGTAAGAGAGAGATACACGGGGAGAGAGAGAGACACGGGGAGAGAGAGAGAGACACGGGGAGAGAGAGACACGGGGAGAGAGAGAGACACGGGGAGAGAGAGAGACACGGGGAGAGAGAGAGACACGGGGAGAGAGAGAGACACGGTGAGAGAGAGACACGGGGAGAGAGAGAGACACGGGGAGAGAGACACGGGGAGAGAGACACGGAGAGCGAGAGACATGGGGAGAGAGACACGGGAAGAGAGAGACACGGGGAGAGAGACACGGTGAGAGAGACACGGGGAGAGAGAGACACGGTGAGAGACACACACAGAGAGACACACAGAGAGAGACACGGGGAGAGAGACACGGGGAGACACGGTGAGAGAGACACGGTGAGAGAGAGAGACACACACAGAGAGACACACAGAGAGAGACACGGGGAGAGAGACACGGGGATAGAGACACGGGGAGAGAGACACGGGGAGAGAGACACGGGGAGAGAGAGACACGGGGAGAGAGAGACACGGGGAGAGAGAGACACGGGGAGAGAGAGACACGGGGAGAGAGAGACACGGGGAGAGAGACACGGGGAGAGAGACACGGGGAGAGAGAGACACGGGGAGAGAGAGACACGGGGAGAGAGAGACACGGGGAGAGAGACGCGGTGAAAGAGAGAGACACGGGGAGAGAGACACGGGGAGAGAGACACGGGGAGACACACACACAAAGAGACAAACAGAGAGACACACAGAGAGAGACACGAAAGAGAGAGACACAGGGGAGACAGACACGGGGAGAGAGACACGGGGAGAGAGACACACACACACAGAGACACACAGAGAGACACGGGGAGAGAGACACGGTGAGAGAGATACACGGGGAGAGAGACACAGGGAGAGAGACACGGGGAGAGAGACACACACACAAAGAGACACGGGGAGAGAGAGACACACACAGAGAGACACGGGGAGAGAGAGAGACACGGGGAGAGAGACACGGTGAGAGAGAGACACACACACACAGAGACACGGGGAGAGAGAGAGACACGGGGAGAGAGACACGGTGAGAGAGAGACACACACAGAGAGACACGGGGAGAGAGACACCCACCCCTCACCACCACCACCATCACCACCACCACCACCATCACCACCATCACCACCACCACCACCGTCACCACCACCACCACCACCACTCCTCACCCTCACCACCACCCTCACCACCCTCACCACCACCACCACCCTCACCACCACCACCACCACCATCACCACCACCACCACCACCACCCTCACCACCCTCACCACCACCACCACCTTCACCACCACCACCACCACCACCCTCACCACCCTCACCACCACCACCCTCACCACCACCACCACCCTCACCCTCACCACCACCACCACCACCACCCTCACCACCACCACCACCCTCACCACCACCACCACCACCACTCCTCACCTCCATATTCCGCTTCTCCCACAGAGCGAGCTGTACAAGTCTCTCCCGCTGCTCGTCCGACATCGACCGAAACTCCTCAACGCTCAGCCGCAGGGAGTGGCGGGTCAGGTGGAGCCTCTCGGTGGGCCCCAGCTCCCGTCCCAGTACCGTGAAGAGCCACAGCCAGCGCAGGTGGAAGGCGGAGAAGCGGAGCAGCGAGAAGGGGAGCAGGAGCAGACGCACCAGGAGGACGTCCGTGACGCGGGGCTTACGGTAGCCACCCTGCGGGGAGGCCGGAGGGAGAGGTTGAGAGACTCAGAGACTCAGAGACTCAGAGATTGAGAGACTCAGAGAGAGACTCAGAGACTGAGAGATTGAGAGACTCAGAGACTCAGAGATTGAGAGACTCAGAGAGAGACTCAGAGACTGAGAGATTGAGAGACTCAGAGACTCAGAGAGAGATTGAGAGACTCAGAGAGAGACTCAGAGAGAGACTGAGAGAGAGACTCAGAGAGAGACTCAGAGAGAGACTCAGAGAGAGACTCAGAGACTGAGAGACTGAGAGAGAGATTGAGAGACTCAGAGAGAGACTCAGAGACTGAGAGATTGAGAGACTCAGAGACTCAGAGATTGAGAGACTCAGAGAGAGACTCAGAGACTGAGAGATTGAGAGACTCAGAGACTCAGAGAGAGATTGAGAGACTCAGAGAGAGACTCAGAGAGAGACTGAGAGAGAGACTCAGAGAGAGACTCAGAGAGAGACTCAGAGAGAGACTCAGAGACTGAGAGACTGAGAGAGAGATTGAGAGACTCAGAGAGAGACTCAGAGACTGAGAGATTGAGAGACTCAGAGAGAGACTCAGAGAGAGACTCAGAGACTGAGAGACTGAGAGAGAGATTGAGAGACTCAGAGAGAGACTCAGAGACTCAGAGAGAGACTGAGAGACTCAGAGAGAGACTCAGAGACTGAGAGACTGAGAGAGAGATTGAGAGACTCAGAGAGAGACTCAGAGACTGAGAGATTGAGCGACTCAGAGAGAGACTCAGAGAGAGACTCAGAGACTGGGAGATTGAGAGAGAGATTGAGAGAGAGACTGAGAGAGAGAGACTGGGAGATTGAGAGAGAGACTGAGAGAGAGACTGAGAGAGAGACTGAGAGAGAGAGACTGAGAGAGAGACTGAGACACAGGGAGACTGGAAGGCGGAGAAGCGGAGCAGCGAGAAGGGGAGCAGGAGCAGACGCACCAGGAGGACGTCCGTGACGCGGGGCTTACGGTAGCCACCCTGCGGGGAGGCCGGAGGGAGAGATTGAGAGATTGAGAGACTCAGAGACTCAGAGATTGAGAGACTCAGAGAGAGACTCAGAGACTGAGAGATTGAGAGACTCAGAGACTCAGAGATTGAGAGACTCAGAGAGAGACTCAGAGACTGAGAGATTGAGAGACTCAGAGACTCAGAGAGAGATTGAGAGACTCAGAGAGAGACTCAGAGAGAGACTGAGAGAGAGACTCAGAGAGAGACTCAGAGAGAGACTCAGAGAGAGACTCAGAGACTGAGAGACTGAGAGAGAGATTGAGAGACTCAGAGAGAGACTCAGAGACTGAAAGATTGAGAGACTCAGAGAGAGACTCAGAGAGAGACTCAGAGACTGAGAGACTGAGAGAGAGATTGAGAGACTCAGAGAGAGACTCAGAGACTCAGAGAGAGACTCAGAGACTGAGAGACTGAGAGAGAGATTGAGAGACTCAGAGAGAGACTCAGAGACTGAGAGATTGAGCGACTCAGAGAGAGACTCAGAGAGAGACTCAGAGAGAGACTCAGAGACTCAGAGAGAGACTGAGAGACTCAGAGAGAGACTCAGAGACTGAGAGACTGAGAGAGAGATTGAGAGACTCAGAGAGAGACTCAGAGACTGAGAGATTGAGCGACTCAGAGAGAGACTCAGAGAGAGACTCAGAGACTGGGAGATTGAGAGAGAGACTGAGAGAGAGACAGAGAGAGAGACTCAGAGAGAGACGGAGACACAGGGAGACTGGAAGGCGGAGAAGCGGAGCAGCGAGTAGGGGAGCAGGAGCAGACGCACCAGGAGGACGTCCGTGACGCGGGGCTTACGGTAGCCACCCTGCGGGGAGGCCGGAGGGAGAGATTGAGAGATTGAGAGACTCAGAGAGAGACTCAGAGAGAGACTCAGAGACTCAGAGAGAGACTCAGAGAGAGATTGAGAGACTCAGAGAGAGACTCAGAGAGAGACTCAGAGAGAGAGACTCAGAGAGAGACTCAGAGAGAGACTGAGAGACTCAGAGACTGAGAGACTCAGAGAGAGACTCAGAGACTCAGAGACTGAGAGAGAGATTGAGAGACTCAGAGAGAGAGATTGAGAGACTCAGAGAGACTCAGAGAGAGACTCAGAGACTGAGAGACTGAGAGACTGAGAGAGAGATTGAGAGAGAGAGAGACAGGGAGATTGAGAGAGAGAGAGTGAGAGAGAGACTGAGAGAGAGATTGAGAGAGAGACTGAGAGAGAGAGTGAGAGAGAGATTGAGAGAGAGATTGAGAGAGAGACTGAGAGAGAGACTGAGAGAGAGACTGGGAGAGAGACTGAGAGAGAGACTCAGAGAGAGAGAGTGAGAGAGAGATTGAGAGAGAGACTGAGAGAGAGACTGAGAGAGAGACTGAGAGAGAGAGACTGAGAGAGAGACTCAGAGAGAGAGAGTGAGAGAGAGATTGAGAGAGAGACTGAGAGAGAGAGAGTGAGAGAGAGACTCAGAGAGAGACTGAGAGAGAGACTGAGAGAGAGACTGAGAGAGAGAGACTGAGAGAGAGACTCAGAGAGAGACTGAGAGAGAGACTGAGAGAGAGACTCAGAGAGAGAGACTGAGAGAGAGACTCAGAGAGAGAGATTGAGAGAGAGACTGAGAGAGAGACTGAGAGAGAGACTCAGAGAGAGAGACTCAGAGAGAGACTCAGAGAGAGACTGAGAGAGAGACTCAGAGAGAGACTCAGAGAGAGACTCAGAGAGAGACTGAGAGAGAGACTGAGAGAGAGACTCAGAGAGAGACTCAGAGAGAGACTGAGAGAGAGACTCAGAGAGAGACTCAGAGAGAGACTCAGAGAGAGACTCAGAGAGAGACTCAGAGAGAGACTGAGAGACTGAGAGAGAGACTGAGAGAGAGACTCAGAGAGAGACTGAGAGAGAGACTCAGAGAGAGACTCAGAGAGAGACTGAGAGAGAGACTCAGAGAGAGACTCAGAGAGAGACTCAGAGAGAGACTGAGAGACTGAGAGAGAGACTGAGAGAGAGACTCAGAGACTGAGAGAGAGACTCAGAGAGAGACTGAGAGAGAGAGACTCAGAGAGAGACTCAGAGAGAGACTCAGAGAGAGACTCAGAGAGAGACTCAGAGAGAGACTCAGAGAGAGACTGAGAGAGAGACTCAGAGAGAGACTCAGAGAGAGAGACTGAGAGAGAGACTCAGAGAGAGACTCAGAGAGAGACTCAGAGAGAGACTCAGAGAGAGACTCAGAGAGAGACTGAGAGAGAGACTGAGAGAGAGACTCAGAGAGAGACTGAGAGAGAGACTGAGAGAGAGACTGAGAGAGAGACTCAGAGACTGGAAGGCGGAGAAGCGGAGCAGCGAGAAGGGGAGCAGGAGCAGACGCACCAGGAGGACGTCCGTGACGCGGGGCTTACGGTAGCCACCCTGCGGGGAGGCCGGAGGGAGAGAGAGAGAGACTCAGAGACTCAGAGACTGAGAGACTCAGAGACTCAGAGAGAGACTCAGAGAGAGACTCAGAGAGAGATTGAGAGACTCAGAGAGACTCAGAGACTCAGAGAGAGACTCAGAGAGAGATTGAGAGACTCAGAGAGACTCAGAGACTCAGAGAGAGACTCAGAGAGAGACTGAGAGACTCAGAGAGAGACTGAGAGACTCAGAGAGAGACTCAGAGACTGAGAGACTGAGAGAGAGATTGAGAGACTCAGAGAGAGACTCAGAGAGAGACTCAGAGAGAGACTCAGAGACTGAGAGACTGAGAGAGAGATTGAGAGACTCAGAGAGAGACTCAGAGACTCAGAGAGAGACTCAGAGAGAGACTCAGAGACTCAGAGAGAGATTGAGAGACTCAGAGAGACTCAGAGACTCAGAGAGAGACTCAGAGAGAGACTGAGAGACTCAGAGAGAGACTGAGAGACTCAGAGAGAGACTCAGAGACTGAGAGACTGAGAGAGAGATTGAGAGACTCAGAGAGAGACTCAGAGAGAGACTCAGAGAGAGACTCAGAGACTGAGAGACTGAGAGAGAGATTGAGAGACTCAGAGAGAGACTCAGAGAGAGACTCAGAGAGACTCAGAGACTGAGAGACTCAGAGAGAGACTCAGAGACTCAGAGAGAGACTCAGAGAGAGACTCAGAGAGACTCAGAGACTGAGAGACTGAGAGAGAGATTGAGAGACTCAGAGAGAGAGACTGAGAGAGAGACTGAGAGAGAGACTCAGAGAGAGACTCAGAGAGAGACTCAGAGAGAGACACACAGGGAGATTGAGACACACACAGTGAGACACACACAGACAGACAGTGAGACACACAGTGAGACACACACACACAGTGAGACACAGTGAGACACACACACACACACAGTGAGACACACACACACAGTGAGACACACACACAGTGAGACACACACACACACAGCGAGAGACACACACACACAGTGAGACACAGACAGACACACACACAGTGAGACACACACACACAGTGAGACACAGTGAGACACAGCGAGACACACACACAGTGAGACACACACAGTGAGACACACACAGTGACACAGTGAGACACACACAGCGAAACACACACACACAGTGAGACACACACACAGTGAGACACACACACAGTGAGACACACACACAGTGAGACACACACACAGTGAGACACACACACAGTGAGACACACACACACAGTGAGACACACACACACAGTGACACACACACAGTGAGACACAGTGAGACACACAGCGAGACACAGTGAGACACACACACACACAGTGAGACACACACACACAGTGAGACACACACACACAGTGAGACACACACACACAGTGAGACACAGTGAGACACACACACACAGTGACACACACACACACACAGTGAGACACAGTGACACACACACACACAGTGACACACACACACACACAGTGAGACACACACACACAGTGAGACACAGCGAGACACAATGAGACACAGCGAGACAGTGAGACACAGACAGACACACACACAGACAGACACACACACACAGTGACACAGTGAGACACACACACACACAGTGACACAGTGAGACACAGACAGTGACACAGTGAGACACAGACAGACACACACACACAGTGAGACACAGCGAGACACACACAGTGAGACACAGACAGTGACACAGTGAGACACAGACAGACACACACACACAGACACACACACACAGTGACACACACACACACAGTGAGACACACACACACAGTGACACAGTGAGACACACACACACACAGTGACACAGTGAGACACACACAGTGAGACACAGACAGACACACACACACAGACAGACACACACACAGTGACACAGTGAGACACAGACACACACACAGACACACACACAGACAGACACACACACAGACAGACACACACACAGTGAGACACACACACAGTGAGACACACACACAGTGTGAGACACACAGTGACACACACACACAGACAGACACACACACAGTGACATACACACAGCGAGACACACACAGTGAGACACACACACAGTGAGACAAAAACAAAGACAAAGATCCCCCGTATAGCCTTAACAGACTGTAGGGGCAAGTGCTGTTAGCGAGCACCTATGAAGGCCGGAACGGTACACGAGGGGGTGGGTGGCCAGCACCACGCCCGACCGCCTTTGTCTCCCTAGTGGCAATGTTTACACACCGCTACACCAGGTACTCATTTGAGGCTGAGTCGACCTAGGGGAGGCCCGGGACCAGTTCAGATAATCGTCACTGGTGTTGGCCGTGAGCGGGAATCGAACCCGGGTCGCCAGGTTCATAGCGCAGTGTAGCGCTAACCGCTACACTATCACTACACACAGATACACACACACAGTGACACAGCGAGACACACACAGTGAGACACACACACACACACAGACACACACACAGTGAGACACACACACAGTGACACAGTGAGACACAGACACACACACACAGTGAGACACACACAGTGAGACACACACACACACAGTGAGACACACACACAGTGAGACACACACACAGTGACACAGCGAGACACACACACACACACAGTGACACACACACAGACACACACACACACACACACAGTGAGACACACACACAGACACACACAGACAGACACAGTGAGACACAGACAGACACACACACAGACAACACACACACACAGTGAGACACACACACAGACAGACACACACACAGACACACACACACACAGTGAGACACACACACAGACAGACACACACACAGTGACACACACACACACACACAGACAGACACACACAGACACACACACACAGTGTGACACAGTGAGACACACACACAGTGAGACACAGACAGACACACACACAGTGTGACACAGACACACACACAGACAGACACACACAGTGAGACACACACAGTGAGACACACAGACACACACACAGTGAGACACACACACAGTGACACAGTGAGACACAGACACACACACAGTGAGACACACACACAGTGACACAGTGAGACACAGACACACACACACAGTGAGACACACACACAGTGAGACACATACACACAGTGAGACACACACACACAGTGAGACACACACACAGTGAGACACACAGACACACACAGACACACACAGACACACACAGTGAGACACAGTGACACACACACACAGTCACACACACACACACAGACACACACACACACACAGACACACACACAGTGAGACACACACACACACAGACAGACACACAGACACAGTGAGACACAGACAGACACACACAGACACACACAGTGAGACACGCACAGACACACACATAGACACATAGACACACACACACAGACACACACACAGACACACACACACAGACACAGACACACACACACAGACACACACACACAGACACACACAGTGAGACACACACACAGACACAGTGAGACACAGACACACACACAGACACACACACACAGACACACACAGTGAGACACACACACAGACACAGTGAGACACACACACACACAGACACACACAGACACACAGTGAGACACACACACACACAGTGAGACACACACACACACAGACAGACAGACACAGACACAGACACACACAGACACACACACACAGTGACACACACACAGACACACACACACACAGTGAGACACACACACACAGACACACACAGTGTGACATAGACAGACACACACACACACAGACACACACACACAGACACACACAGTGAGACACACACACAGACACACACACACACAGACACACACACACACACAGACACACACACACACAGTGAGACACACACACAGTGAGACACACACACAGACACACACAGACACACACACACACACAGTGACACACACACAGACACACACACAGACACACACACAGACACACACACACACAGACACAGCCAGACAGACAGACACACACACAGACACAGACACACACACAGACACAGTGAGACACAGCCAGACACCTCACCTGGATGTCCACGTGTGAGCGGATCACCCCGCGGATGATCTCCTCCTGCTCCTCGTGACGACTTCTCCCCCCCCCCTCGCCCCCCCCCTCGCCCCCCCCCTTGCTCCTCCTCCCCCTCGCCCCCCCCGGCCCCCCACGAGGGACCCCCAGGAGCCCCTCCCTTCGGGCGATGTCCTCGGCACGGAGGCGGAAACGCGGAACGGTGGCAAGGTGGCAGATGGCCCGCTGGTAGCGGGCCCACCAGCTCATGTACTGCACACACACACACACAGAGAGAGAGAGACATACATACACACACAGGTAGACACACACACAGAGAGAGAGACACATAGGTAGACACACACACACAGGTAGACACACACACAGAGAGACACACACACACACACACAGAGACAGAGAGAGACACAGGTAGACACACACACAGAGATAGACACACACACACAGAGAGAGACAGAGAGACACACACACAGAGAGATAGACACACACACACACACAGAGACACAGAGAGACACAGGTAGATATACATAGATATACACACACATAGACACACACACACACACAGAGACAGAGAGACACATAGATAGACACACACACACACAGAGACACAGAGACACACAGGTAGACACACACACAGAGAGATAGACACACACACACAGAGAGAGAGACACAGGTAGACACACACACACAGAGACACGTAGATAGACACACACAGGTAGACACACACACACAGAGACACACACACAGAGAGACACACACACACACACAGAGAGAGACACATAGATAGACACACACACACAGACACATAGATAGACACACACAGGTAGACACACACACACAGAGAGACACATAGATAGACACACACATAGATAGACACACACACACACAGAGACACATAGATAGACACACACACACATAGATAGACACACACAGAGAGACACATAGATAGACACACACACACAGAGAGACACACACACACAGAGAGACACACACACACACACAGAGAGAGACACATAGATAGACACACACACACATAGAGAGACACACACACACAGAGAGACACACACACACACACACAGAGAGAGACACATAGATAGACACACACACACAGAGACAGAGAGAGACATAGGTAGACACACACACAGAGAGAGACACACACACACAGAGAGAGAGACACAGGTAGACACACACACAGAGAGATAGACACACACACACAGGTAGACACACACACACAGAGACACACACACACACACAGAGACACACACAGAGAGACACACACACACACAGACACATAGATAGACACACACACACACAGAGAGAGACACACACACAGAGAGACACATAGATACACACACACACACACACAGAGAGACACACACACACAGAGAGACACACACACACAGAGACACATAGATAGACACACACACACAGAGAGACACATAGATAGACACACACACACATAGATAGACACACACACAGAGACACATAGATAGACACACACACACAGAGAGAGACACACACACACAGAGACACACACACACACATAAAGAGACACACACACACACAGAGAGACACATAGATAGACACACACACACAGGTAGACACACACACAGAGAGACACACACACACAGAGAGACACATAGATAGACACACACACACAGAGACACACACACACACACAGAGACAGGTAGAGATACATACACACACACACACAGATAGACACACACACACAGATAGACACACACACACAGAGAGACACACACACACAGAGACAGACACACAGGTAGATATACATAGATATACACACACATAGACACACACACACACAGAGACAGAGAGACACATAGATAGACACACACACACACAGATAGACACACACACAGAGAGAGACACACACACACACAGAGAGACACATAGATAGACACACACACACATAGAGACAGAGAGACACACACAGAGAGACACACACACACAGAGACACACACACACACAGAGACACACACACACAGAGACACATAGATAGACACACACACACATAGATAGACACACACAGAGAGACACACACACACAGAGACACACACACACACAGAGACACATAGATAGACACACACACACAGGTACACACACACACACAGAGACACACACACACACAGAGACACATAGATAGACACACACAGGTAGACACACACACACAGAGAGACACATAGATAGACACACACACACAGGTAGACACACACACAGAGACACACACACACACACAGAGAGAGACACGTAGATAGACACACACACACATAGAGAGACACACACACACAGGTAGACACACACACACACACAGAGAGACACACACACACACACACACAGATAGACACACACACAGAGAGAGACACACACACACAGAGACACATAGATAGACACACACACATAGATAGACACACACACAGAGAGAGACACATAGATAGACACACACACACAGAGAGAGACACAGGTAGACACACACACAGAGAGAGACACACAGGTAGACATACACACACATAGAGAGACACACACACACACAGAGACACATAGATAGACACACACACACAGAGACACACACACACAGAGAGAGACACACACACACACAGACACATAGATAGACACACACACACATAGATAGACACACACACACAGGTAGATACACACACACAGAGACACATAGATAGACACACACACACACAGAGAGACACACACACACAGAGACACACACACACACAGAGACACATAGATAGACACACACACACATAGATAGACACACACACACAGAGAGAGACACATAGATAGACACACACACACACACAGGTAGACACACACACACACACAGAGACACATAGATAGACACACACACACAGAGAGAGACAGGTAGACATACATACACACACACACAGAGAGAGACATAGATAGACACACACACACAGGTAGACACACACACACACACAGAGACACATAGATAGACACACACACACAGAGAGAGACAGGTAGACATACATACACACACACACACACAGAGACATAGATAGACACACACACACACATAGATAGACACAGGTAGATATACATAGATATACACACACATAGACACACACACAGAGAGAGACACACACACAGAGAGAGACACAGGTAGACATACACACACACAGAGAGACACACACACACAGAGAGACACATAGATAGACACACACACACATAGATAGACACAGGTAGACATACATAGATATACACACACATAGACACACACACACAGAGAGAGACACACACACACAGAGACACATAGATAGACACACACACACACATAGATAGACACACACACACACAGAGACACATAGATAGACACACACACACATAGATAGACACACACACACAGGTAGACACACACACACACAGAGACACATAGATAGACACACACACACATAGATAGACACACACACAGACACATAGATAGACACACACACACACACAGAGAGACACACACACACACACACAGAGAGACATAGATAGACACACACACACACATAGATAGACACAGGTAGATATACATAGATATACACACACATAGACACACACACAGAGAGAGACACACACACACAGAGACACATAGATAGACACACACACACACAGAGAGACACACACACACAGAGAGACAGGTAGCCATACATAGACACACACAAACACACACACACACAAACACACACACACACACAAACACACACACACAAACACACACACACACAAACACACAAACACACACACAAACACACACACAAACACACACACACAAACACACACACAAACACACACACACAAACACACACACACAAACACACAAACACACACACAAACACACACACACAAACACAACACACACACAAACACACACACACAAACAAACACACAAACTCATACACACACACACAGACTCACACACACACTCATACACTCACACACAGACTCATACATACACACAGACTCACCCACCCACACACTCATACACACACAAACACACATACGTACACACTCACATGTACAAACACACACAAACACACACACACATCCACACACACAAACAAACACACACACACAAACACCCACACACCCACCCACCACACACTCACCCCCACACACCACCACACACTCACCCCCCCACACACGCACCTACACCCACCCACCCACCTACCCACACACCCAACCACACACACCCACACCACCACACCCACACACCCAACCACACACACCCACACCCACACCACACACACCCACCCACACACCCACACACCAAAAACACACACACAAACCCACCCATACACCCACACCACACACACCCACCCACACACCCACAAACCCACCTACCCACACACCCACCCACCACAAACCCACACCACCACACCCACACACCCAACCACTCACCCCCCCCCACACACACCACCCACACCCACACACCACAAACCCACACCACCACAAACCCACACCATCACACCCACACACCCAACCACACACACCCACAACCCACCTACCCACACACCCACAACCCCA
This sequence comes from Petromyzon marinus, assembly GCF_048934315.1. Lineage (NCBI taxonomy): Eukaryota > Metazoa > Chordata > Hyperoartia > Petromyzontiformes > Petromyzontidae > Petromyzon > Petromyzon marinus. Next base: position 50,374 of record NW_027422628.1, read on the forward strand.
CACCCACCACCCACACACACACACCACAAACCCACACCACCACACCCACACACCCAACTACACACACCCACACCACACACACCCACCCACACACCCACACACCACAAACCCACACCACCACACCCACACACCCAACTACACACACCCACACCACACACACCCACCCACACACCCACACACCACAAACACACACACAAACCCACCTACCCACACACCCACCTACCCACAAATCCACCTACCCACACACCCACCCACCCACAAACCCACACCCACCCACACTCACACCACACCCAACCCCCACACACGCCCACCCACCCACAAACCCACCTACCCACAAATCCACCTACCCACACACCCACAAACCCACCACACCACACACACCCACACACACACACACCACACCCACCCACACTCACACCACACCCAACCCCCACACACGCCCACCCACCCACAAACCCACCTACCCACAAATCCACCTACCCACACACCCACAAACCCACCACACCACACCCAACCCCCACACACCACACACACACCCACCCACAAACCCACACTCACCACCACACACCACACCCCCACCCACCCACAAACCCACCCACCCACCCAACCACACACACCCACACCACACACACCCACCCACACACCCACACCACCACACCCACACACCATCACACCCCCACACACCACACAACACCCACCCACACACCCACACACCACAAACCCACACCACCACACCCACCCACACCCACACCACACACACCCACCCACACCACACACACCCACCCACACACCCACAAACCCACCTACCCACACACCCACCCACAAACCCACACCACCACACCCACACACCCACCCACCCACCCACAAACCCACCTACCCACACACCCACCCAACCACATACACCACACACCACACCCCCACAAACCCACCCACCCACCCACCCACAAACCCACACACCACCCCCCCCCCCACCACCCCCCCCCCCCCACCCCCCCCCCCCCACCCCCCCCCCCCACCAACCTGTATAACCGACACCACGATCACCGCCCCGGCGAGAACGGCACGGGCGTCCACCGGCGCCCGCCGCAGCAGCAGCAGCGAGCGAGCGTAGTTGTAGGTGTAGGTGTAGTAGTAGTTGTAGGTGTTGGCGTAGTTGTAGGTGTAGGTGTTGGCGTAGTCGTAGTTGGTGTAGAGGTGTCGGAGCGGCCGCCCGGCGGGGCCGTCCAGCGTGGCGTCGTAGGCGGCCCGCACGGCCGCGTCCCGGAGGGTCTCGTAGGCCGTGGCCAGCGTCACGAAGCGCTCAGAGCCGCCCGACGAGCCGGAGCGGTCCGGGTGGTCGCGGCGGGCCAGGCGGCGGTAGGCGCTGGGAGGTGGGTGGGTGGAGGTGGGTGGAGGTGGGTGGGTGGTGGGTGGGGAGAGGGGGGAGAAGGGAGAGGGGGAGAGAAGGGAGAGATGGGGAGAGGGGGGAGAGACACGGGGAGAGACACGGGGAGAGATGGGGAGAGATGGGGAGAGACACGGGGAGAGACACGGGGAGAGATGGGGAGAGATGGGGAGAGACACGGGGAGAGGGGGGAGAGACACGGGGAGAGACACGGGGAGAGATGGGGAGAGATGGGGAGAGACACGGGGAGAGACACGGGGAGAGATGGGGAGAGATGGGGAGAGACACGGGGAGAGATGGGGAGAGATGGGGAGAGACACGGGGAGAGACACGGGGAGAGATGGGGAGAGACACGGGGAGAGATGGGGAGAGACACGGGGAGAGATGGGGAGAGATGGGGAGAGACACGGGGAGAGACACGGGGAGAGATGGGGAGAGACACGGGGAGAGATGGGGAGAGACACGGGGAGAGATGGGGAGAGATGGGGAGAGACACGGGGAGAGATGGGGAGAGACACGGTGAGAGAGAGACACGGTGAGAGAGAGACACGGTGAGAGAGAGACACGGTGAGAGAGAGACACGGTGAGAGACACGGTGAGAGATGGGGAGAGATGGGGAGAGACACGGGGAGAGAGAGATGGGGAGAGAGAGATGGGGAGAGACACAGGGAGAGATGGGGAGAGACACGGGGAGAGATGGGGAGAGACACGGTGAGAGAGAGACACGGGGAGAGATGGGGAGAGACACGGGGAGAGATGGGGGGAGAGATGGGGAGAGATGGGGAGAGACACGGGGAGAGACACGGTGAGAGAGAGATGGGGAGAGACACGGGGAGAGACACGGGGAGAGACACGGTGAGAGATGGTGAGAGACACGGGGAGAGATGGGGAGAGACACGGGGAGAGATGGAGAGAGACACGGTGAGAGAGAGACACGGGGAGAGATGGGGAGAGACACGGGGAGAGATGGGGGGAGAGATGGGGAGAGACACGGGGAGAGATGGGGAGAGACACGGGGAGAGATGGGGAGAGATGGGGAGAGACACGGGGAGAGATGGGGAGAGACACGGTGAGAGAGAGACACGGTGAGAGAGAGACACGGTGAGAGAGAGACACGGTGAGAGAGAGACACGGTGAGAGACACGGTGAGAGATGGGGAGAGATGGGGAGAGACACGGGGAGAGATGGGGAGAGACACGGGGAGAGAGAGATGGGGAGAGAGAGATGGGGAGAGACACAGGGAGAGATGGGGAGAGACACGGGGAGAGATGGGGAGAGACACGGTGAGAGAGAGACACGGGGAGAGATGGGGAGAGACACGGGGAGAGATGGGGGGAGAGATGGGGAAAGATGGGGAGAGACACGGGGAGAGACACGGTGAGAGAGAGATGGGGAGAGACACGGGGAGAGACACGGGGAGAGACACGGTGAGAGATGGTGAGAGACACGGGGAGAGATGGGGAGAGACACGGGGAGAGATGGAGAGAGACACGGTGAGAGAGAGACACGGGGAGAGATGGGGAGAGACACGGGGAGAGATGGGGGGAGAGATGGGGAGAGACACGGGGAGAGACACGGTGAGAGACACGGTGAGAGATGGGGAGAGACGCGGTGAGAGATGGGGAGAGACACGGGGAGAGATGGGGGGAGAGATGGGGAGAGACACAGTGAGAGAGAGATGGAGAGAGACAGGAAGAGAGACACAGTGAGAGAGAGACACGGTGAGAGATGGGGAGACAGGGAGAGAGACACGGGGAGAGACACTGGGAGAGACACGGTGAGAGAGAAACAGGGAGAGACACGGTGATAGATGGGGAGAGACACAGTGAGAGACACGGTGAGAGAGAAACAGGGAGAGACACGGTGAGAGATAGGGAGAGACACGGTGAGAGAGAAACAGGGAGAGACACGGTGATAGATGGGGAGAGACACGGTAAGAGAGACACAGTGAGAGAGACACGGTGAGAGACACGGAGAGAGACACAGTGAGAGAGAGACACGGTGAGAGACACGGAGAGAGATGGGGGGAGAGATGGGGAGAGACACGGTGATAGATGGGGAGAGACGTGGGGATAGATGGGGAGAGACAGGGTGAGAGACATGGGGTGAGAGACGTGGTGTGAGAGACGTGGGGTGAGAGACACGGTGAGAGACACGGTGAGAGACACGGAGAGAGACACGGTGAGAGATGGGGAGAGACACGGTGAGAGAGAGACACGGTGAGAGATGGTGAGAGACACGGTGAGAGAGAGACAGGGAGAGAGACACGGTGAGAGAGAGACAGTGAGAGAGAGACACAGTGAGAGACACGGTGAGAGATGGGGAGAGATGGGGAGAGACACGGGGAGAGACACGGGGAGAGACACGGTGAGAGACATGGTGAGAGACACGGGGAGAGATGGGGAGAGAGATGGGGAGAGATGGGGAGAGACACGGGGAGAGACACGGTGAGAGACATGGTGAGAGACAGGGGGAGAGACACGGGGAGAGACACGGTGAGAGATGGTGAGAGACACGGGGAGAGATGGGGAGAGACACGGGGAGAGATGGAGAGAGACACGGTGAGAGAGAGACACGGGGAGAGATGGGGAGAGACACGGGGAGAGATGGGGGGAGAGATGGGGAGAGACACGGGGAGAGACACGGTGAGAGACACGGTGAGAGATGGGGAGAGACGCGGTGAGAGATGGGGAGAGACACGGTGAGAGATGGGGAGAGACACGGGGAGAGATGGGGGGAGAGATGGGGAGAGACACGGGGAGAGACACAGTGAGAGAGAGATGGAGAGAGACAGGAAGAGAGACACAGTGAGAGAGAGACACGGTGAGAGATGGGGAGACAGGGAGAGAGACATGGGGAGAGACACTGGGAGAGACACGGTGAGAGAGAAACAGGGAGAGACACGGTGATAGATGGGGAGAGACACAGTGAGAGACACGGTGAGAGAGAAACAGGGAGAGACACGGTGAGAGATAGGGAGAGACACGGTGAGAGAGAAACAGGGAGAGACACGGTGATAGATGGGGAGAGACACGGTGAGAGAGAAACAGGGAGAGACACGGTGATAGATGGGGAGAGACACAGTGAGAGACACGGTGAGAGAGAAACAGGGAGAGACACGGTGATAGATGGGGAGAGACACGGTGAGAGAGAAACAGGGAGAGACACGGTGAGAGAGAAACAGGGAGAGACACGGTGATAGATGGGGAGAGACACAGTGAGAGACACGGTGAGAGAGAAACAGGGAGAGACACGGTGATAGATGGTGAGAGACACGGGGAGAGACACGGTGAGAGATGGGGAGAGACACGGTGAGAGACACGGTGAGAGATGGGGAGAGACACGGTGAGAGACACGGGGGGAGAGAGACACGGGGGGAGAGAGACACGGTGAGAGACACAGGGAGGAGAGAGACGGCCAGGTAGAGCCGCAATCACCAGATCGGCAATCACCAATCACCAGATCGTCGACATGCATAACGTGGTTGACCAACTGGGAGCCATCCCTTCATCGCATGCGGGCATCGATCAGCCTCCCATTATATCTGTACCATATGGAGATTCCCCCGGTACAGCTATTGAAGGCTTCACGAACTACGTGGTCAAAATAGATGTTAAATAATGTGGGAGCCAGAGGACATCCCTGTCGCACCCCAAGGTGTACAGTGAATGGCTCTGACTCCCGGCCACGTAGTTTTACCCAGGCCCGCTCACCATCATGAAGTTCCTTAATGATCGTGAGCAGGGGGTCAGGGACTCCAAAAGCACGAAGAACGACCCAGAGCCCAGGCCTACTGATGGTATCATAGGCCTTGACCAGGTCAATAAAGCAGAGATGTAGCTCTTGTTGGAATTCCCTACACCTCTGCTGTAGCAGACGGACAGAAAATATGGCATCTGTGCAGGACCGCCCTATCCTCAAACCGCATTGGGGCTCCGCAAGCCTCTCCTCAGCGTGCCTGGCAAGGCGATGCTGAATAATCCTTGCCAGGACCTTTCCCGGCACACTGAGGAGTGAGATGCCCCTGTAGTTGTTACAGTCTGTGCAGTCCCCCTTCTTAAAAAGGGGAACCACCAGGGCATCCTTCCAATCCTGCGGAACCCGTCCAGTGGTCCAGACTGTTGTTATGATGTCATATAGGGCAGTCTGTGCACAAACGCCACCCTCCCTCAGCATTTCGCTTGGGAGATCATCTCTGCCCGCTGCCTTTCCTGGTCTCAGACTCCGGATCGCCTTCAGTACTTCCTCAACAGATGGCACCTCAGCTAGCCACTCACAGGGGGTGACTTCTTCCAATATTTGAGGCACCGCAGCCTCAGCAGGGTCATCCTCACTTTGTGCCACGATGTTTTCCTGGCTGAGGGATTTTCCCTCCCCCAGGACCTCACAGAAATGCTCAGCAAATCTGCAAACCTGTTCCTGGGGGTCGGAGATTGGATCACCGTTTTTTCCCCTAATGATGGTAATAGGTGTGGCGCTGCAGGTTACTTTTTTGATGGAGTTAAATATAGATTTGTGATCGCGGGCCACTGAGGCAGACTCCATCTCCTCAGCAACCCGCGACCACCATCCATCCTTGCAGCGCCTCACGGCTCTCCGAACCTCCGAGCGAAGGCTGCGGTAAGCCTCCTCATTCTCTGACATGGGATTCTGTAGCCGATGGCAGTGGGCCTGTCGCTTTTTCTCAACCATCCTGAACACCTCCTCTGTCAGCCAGGGTCTCTGGGGAGGTCTAGACCGCGTACCCAAAGCAGCCATTGCAGCTGCATGAGTCACAGTCCTAAACCTCGCCCATTTACCCTCGACATCAGGAGGAGTTGGGGACGATGCCAATCCCAGCCGCAAGTGATGATGAAATTCTCGCTTGCAACTTTCATCAGATAACTGAGACCAGGCCACTTTAGGTCGCAATGGGGTCCTGGGTGTACACCCACCACCGGAATGGAAGAATGGCAGGCGCATCTTACAGATGACTAGTCGATAGTCAGAGGGCAGATCAGCTCCACGGTAGGTCCTGGTGTCAAGGACATGGGCTCGCATCCGCTGGTCCATCACTATGTAGTCCAGCAGATGTTCTTGCTTGGACCCGGCATGCATCCATGATGTTGTGTGGATGCGCCGATGCCGGAACAGCGTGTTGGTAATTACAAGCCCATGGGCTGCACAAAAATCTAGCAGCCTCCTACCGTTGTTATTGAGCTGATCTGGCCCATGCCCTCCAATCACTCCAGACCAGGTGCCAGTATCATGACCAGCTCGGGCATTGAAGTCACCCAACATGATGACTCTATCCCGAGGGGCCACTTTAGCCAGCACCTGTGACAGGAGGTCATAGAAGGCATCTGACTCATCGGCTTTGCCTGCATCCCTCCACGGATGTTCATCTTCGGTGGGGGCATAAGTAACCACGACCACCATTCCTCGCCTCCGGTTGATGGGAAGGCGAGCCCAAAGTAGCCTGGGGCTTACAGCTTCCCACACCTCACCGCCACACACACACACACATAGTGACACACACACACAGTGACACACACACACAGTGACACACACACACAGACACACACACAGTGACACACACACACAGTGACACACACACAGTGTCACACACACAGTGTCACACACACAGTGTCACACACACAGTGTCACACACACAGTGACACACACACAGTGACACACACACAGTGTCACACACACAGTGTCACACACACAGTGACACACACACAGTGACACACACACACAGTGACACACACACAGTGACACACACACAGTGACACACACACAGTGTCACACACACAGTGTCACACACACAGTGACACACACACAGTGACACACACACAGTGACACACACACAGTGACACACACAGTGACACACACACACAGTGACACACACACACTGACACACACACAGTGACACACACACAGTGACACACACACAGTGACACACACACACAGTGACACACACACAGTGACACACACACAGACTCACCGCGCGATCTCAGCCCGTGTGGCCGTGCGTTCCACCCCTAGGAGTTCGTAGCAGCTGACGCTGCCGCAGTAGATCCCCTCCACCAGACCACCGCCTCCACTGCCTCCACCTCCACCACCGCCTCCACCGCCTCCGCCGCCTCCACCTCCGCCTCCGCCGCCTCCGCCGGCCACCACGGGCAGCCAGAGAAGCAGCAGCAGCAGCCATGGCAACGGTGACGACAATGGCGGTGATGGTGGTGGTGGTGATGATAGTGGTGGTGGCGGTGATGATGATGATGATGATAGTGGTGGTGGTGGTGATGATGATGATGATGATGATAGTGGTGGTGGTGGTGGCGATGATGATGGTGGTGGTGGTGATGATAGTGGTGGTGGTGGTGGTGATGATAGTGGTGGTGGTGGTGATGATGATGATGATAGTGGTGGTGATGATGATAGTGGTGGTGGTGGTGATGATAGTGGTGGTGGTGGTGATGGTGATGATGATGATAGCGATGATGATTGTAGCGATGATGATTGTAGCGATGATTGTAGCGATGACGATTGTAGCGATGACGATTGTAGCGATGATGATTGTAGCGATGATGATTGTAGCGATGACGATTGTAGCGATGATGATGATTGTAGCGATGATGATTGCAGCGATGACACTTGTAGCGATGATGATTGTAGCGATGATGATTGTAGCGATGATGATTGTAGCGATGATGATTGTAGCGATGATGCCGATAGAGACGGAGCGCAGTCTCCATGAAGGACGCGGGAACCAGACGGTCTGGCTGTATCGTCACCACCCACGACTGTTCCACCCACGACTGTTCCACTGGTGACTGTTCCACTGGTGACTGTTCCACTGGTGACTGTTCCACTGGTGACTGTTCCACCGGTGACTGTTCCACTGGTGACTGTTCCACCGGTGACTGTTTCACTGGTGACTGTTCCACCCGTGACTGTTCCACTGGTGACTGTTCCACTGGTGACTGTTCCACCCGTGACTGTTCCACCGGTGACTGTTCCACTGGTGACTGTTCCACCCACGACTGTTCCACCGGTGACTGTTTCACTGGTGACTGTTCCACCCACGACTGTTCCACTGGTGACTGTTCCACCCGTGACTGTTCCACCGGTGACTGTTCCACTGGTGACTGTTCCACACGTGACTGTTCCACCGGTGACTGTTCCACCGGTGACTGTTCCACCGGTGACTGTTCCACCGGTGACTGTTCCACCGGTGACTGTTTCACTGGTGACTGTTCCACCCGTGACTGTTCCACTGGTGACTGTTCCACCGGTAACTGTTCCACACGTGACTGTTCCACCGGTGACTGTTTCACTGGTGACTGTTCCACTGGTGACTGTTCCACTGGTGACTGTTCCACCCACGACTGTTCCACCGGTGACTGTTCCACCCGTGACTGTTCCACTGGTGACTGTTCCACTGGTGACTGTTCCACCGGTGACTGTTCCACCGGTGACTGTTCCACCGGTGACTGTTCCACCGGTGACTGTTTCACTGGTGACTGTTCCACCCGTGACTGTTCCACTGGTGACTGTTCCACCGGTAACTGTTCCACACGTGACTGTTCCACCGGTGACTGTTTCACTGGTGACTGTTCCACTGGTGACTGTTCCACTGGTGACTGTTCCACCCACGACTGTTCCACCGGTGACTGTTCCACCCGTGACTGTTCCACTGGTGACTGTTCCACTGGTGACTGTTCCACCGGTGACTGTTCCACTGGTGACTGTTCCACCCACGACTGTTCCACTGGTGACTGTTCCACCGGTAACTGTTCCACTGGTGACTGTTCCACTCGCGACTGTTTCACTGGTGACTGTTCCACTGGTGACTGTTCCACCCACGACTGTTCCACTGGTGACTGTTCCACCGGTAACTGTTCCACTGGTGACTGTTCCACCGGTGACTGTTCCACTGGTGACTGTTCCACTGGTGACTGTTCCACCAGTGACTGTTCCACTGGTGACTGTTCCACTGGTGACTGTTCCACTGGTGACTGTTCCACCGGTGACTGTTCCACTGGTGACTGTTCCACACGTGACTGTTCCACTGGTGACTGTTCCACTGGTGACTGTTCCACACGTGACTGTTCCACTGGTGACTGTTCCACTGGTGACTGTTCCACTGGTGACTGTTCCACTGGTGACTGTTCCACTGGTGACTGTTCCACCCGTGACTGTTCCACCGGTGACTGTTCCACTGGTGACTGTTCCACCGGTGACTGTTCCACCGGTGACTGTTCCACTGGTGACTGTTCCACTGGTGACTGTTCCACCGGTGACTGTTCCACTGGTGACTGTTCCACCGGTGACTGTTCCACTGGTGACTGTTCCACCGGTGACTGTTCCACCCACGACTGTTCCACTGGTGACTGTTCCACCGGTGACTGTTCCACCGGTGACTGTTCCACCGGTGACTGTTCCACCGGTGACTGTTCCACCCATGGTTGTCCTCACAGCCACTGCCATTGCTGCAGCTGTTGGTGGTGGTACTACAGCTGGTGGTGTTACTACAGCTGGTGGTGTTACTACAGCTGGTGGTGTTACTACTGGTGGTGTTATTACAGCTGGTGGTGGTGGTGTTACTACAGCTGGTGGTGTTACTAGAGCTGGTGGTGTTACTACAGCTGGTGGTGGTGTTACTACTGGTGGTGTTATTACAGCTGGTGGTGGTGGTACTACTGGTGGTGGTGGTGGTGTTACTACAGCTGGTGGTGTTATTACAGCTGGTGGTGGTGGTACTACTGGTGGTGGTGTTGCTACAGCTGGTGGTGGTGGTACTACTGGTGGTGGTGGTGTTATTACAGCTGGTGGTGGTGTGTTACTACAGCTGGTGGTGGTGTTACTACAGCTGGTGGTGGTGTGTTACTACAGCTGGTGGTGGTGTTACTACTGGTGGTGTTATTACAGCTGGTGGTGGTGGTACTACTGGTGGTGGTGGTGGTGTTACTACAGCTGGTGGTGGTGGTGTTGCTACAGCTGGTGGTGGTGGTACTACAGCTGGTGGTGGTGGTGGTACTACAGCTGGTGGTGGTGTTACTACAGCTGGTGGTGGTGGTACTACTGGTGGTGGTGGTGGTGTTACTACAGCTGGTGGTAGGGGTGGTGTTACCACCCCTACCACCGCCACCACTACCACCTCACCACACCTCACACCACCTCACCACTCCTCACCTCACCACTCCTCACCTCACCTCACCACTCCTCACCTCACCTCACCACTCCTCACCACTCCTCACCACTCCTCACCACACCTCACCTCACCACACCACACCTCACCACACCACACCTCACCACACCACACCTCACCACACCTCACCTCACCACCACACCTCACCTCACCACACCTCACCACCACACCTCACCACACCTCACCTCACCACTCCTCACCTCACCTCCTCACCTCACACCTCCTCACCTCACACCTCCTCACCTCCTCACCTCCTCACCTCACCTCCTCACCACACCTCACCTCCTCCTCACCTCCTCCTCACCACCTCCTCACCTCACCACACCTCACCTCCTCACCTCACCACACCTCACCTCACCACACCTCACCTCACCTCCTCACCTCACCTCACCACACCACACCACACCTCACCTCACCTCCTCACCTCACCACACCTCACCACACCTCACCTCACCACACCTCACCTCCTCACCTCACCACTCCTCACCACACCTCACCACCACCTCCTCACCACACCTCACCTCACCACACCACTCCTCACCTCACCTCACCACACCACACCACTCCTCACCACACCTCACCACACCACTCCTCACCACACCTCACCACACCTCACCACACCTCACCTCACCACTCCTCACCACTCCTCACCTCACCACACCTCACCTCACCTCCTCACCACACCTCACCACACCACACCACACCTCACCTCACCACACCTCACCTCACCTCCTCACCTCACCTCACCACACCACACCACACCTCACCTCACCTCCTCACCTCACCACACCTCACCACACCTCACCTCACCACACCTCACCTCCTCACCTCACCACTCCTCACCACACCTCACCACCACCTCCTCACCACACCTCACCTCACCACACCACTCCTCACCTCACCTCACCACACCACACCACTCCTCACCACACCTCACCACACCACTCCTCACCACACCTCACCACACCTCACCACACCTCACCTCACCACTCCTCACCACTCCTCACCTCACCACACCTCACCTCACCTCCTCACCACACCTCACCACACCACACCTCACCTCACCACACCACACCTCACCTCCTCACCACACCTCACCACACCACTCCTCACCTCACCACACCTCACCTCACCTCCTCACCACACCTCACCACACCACACCACACCTCACCACACCTCACCTCACACCTCCTCACCACACCTCACCACTCCTCACCACTCCTCACCTCACCACACCTCACCTCACCTCCTCACCACACCACACCTCACCTCACCTCCTCACCACACCACACCACACCACACCACACCTCACCTCACCACTCCTCACCTCACCACACCTCACCTCACCTCCTCACCTCACCTCACCACACCTCACCTCACCTCACCTCCTCACCTCACCTCACCACACCTCACCTCACCTCCTCACCTCACCTCACCACACCTCACCTCACCTCACCACACCTCACCTCACCACCTCACCTCACCTCACCACACCTCACCTCACCTCACCTCCTCACCTCACCTCCTCACCTCACCACACCACCACCTCACCACACCTCACCACACCACCACCTCACCACACCTCACCTCACCTCACCACTCCTCACCACTCCTCACCACCACTCCTCACCACCACTCCTCACCACCAGTCACCACCCCTCACCTCACCTCACCTCACCTCCTCACCTCCTCACACCTCCTCACCTCACCACCTCCTCACCTCCTCACCACCTCCTCACCACACCTCACCTCACCTCCTCACCTCACCACACCTCACCTCACCACACCACACCACACCTCACCACCACCTCACCACACCTCACCTCCTCACCTCCTCACCTCACCTCACCACCAGTCACCTCACCTCCACCTCACCTCCTCACCTCCTCACCTCCTCACCTCACCACACCTCACCTCACCACCAGTCACCACCCCTCACCTCCTCACCTCACCTCACCACCACCCCTCACCTCACCACTCCTCACCTCCTCACCACCTCCTCACCTCCTCACCTCACCACCAGTCACCACCCCTCACCTCCTCACCTCACCTCACCACCACCCCTCACCTCACCACTCCTCACCTCACCTCACCACACCACACCACACCTCACCTCACCTCCTCACCTCACCACACCTCACCTCACCACACCACACCTCACCACACCACACCTCACCACACCACACCTCACCACACCTCACCTCACCACCACACCTCACCTCACCACACCTCACCACCACACCTCACCACACCTCACCTCACCACTCCTCACCTCACCTCCTCACCTCACACCTCCTCACCTCACACCTCCTCACCTCCTCACCTCCTCACCTCACCTCCTCACCACACCTCACCTCCTCCTCACCTCCTCCTCACCACCTCCTCACCTCACCACACCTCACCTCCTCACCTCACCACACCTCACCTCACCACACCTCACCTCACCTCCTCACCTCACCTCACCACACCACACCACACCTCACCTCACCTCCTCACCTCACCACACCTCACCACACCTCACCTCACCACACCTCACCTCCTCACCTCACCACTCCTCACCACACCTCACCACCACCTCCTCACCACACCTCACCTCACCACACCACTCCTCACCTCACCTCACCACACCACACCACTCCTCACCACACCTCACCACACCACTCCTCACCACACCTCACCACACCTCACCACACCTCACCTCACCACTCCTCACCACTCCTCACCTCACCACACCTCACCTCACCTCCTCACCACACCTCACCACACCACACCTCACCTCACCACACCACACCTCACCTCCTCACCACACCTCACCACACCACTCCTCACCTCACCACACCTCACCTCACCTCCTCACCACACCTCACCACACCTCACCTCCTCACCTCACCACACCTCACCTCACACCTCCTCACCACACCTCACCACTCCTCACCACTCCTCACCTCACCACACCTCACCTCACCTCCTCACCACACCACACCTCACCTCACCTCCTCACCACACCACACCACACCACACCACACCTCACCTCACCACTCCTCACCTCACCACACCTCACCTCACCTCCTCACCTCACCTCACCACACCTCACCTCACCTCACCTCCTCACCTCACCTCACCACACCTCACCTCACCTCCTCACCTCACCTCACCACACCTCACCTCACCTCACCACACCTCACCTCACCACCTCACCTCACCTCACCACACCTCACCTCACCTCACCTCCTCACCTCACCTCCTCACCTCACCACACCACCACCTCACCACACCTCACCACACCACCACCTCACCACACCTCACCTCACCTCACCACTCCTCACCACTCCTCACCACCACTCCTCACCACCACTCCTCACCACCAGTCACCACCCCTCACCTCACCTCACCTCACCTCCTCACCTCCTCACACCTCCTCACCTCACCACCTCCTCACCTCCTCACCACCTCCTCACCACACCTCACCTCACCTCCTCACCTCACCACACCTCACCTCACCACACCACACCACACCTCACCACCACCTCACCACACCTCACCTCCTCACCTCCTCACCTCACCTCACCACCAGTCACCTCACCTCCACCTCACCTCCTCACCTCCTCACCTCCTCACCTCACCACACCTCACCTCACCACCAGTCACCACCCCTCACCTCCTCACCTCACCTCACCACCACCCCTCACCTCACCACTCCTCACCTCCTCACCACCTCCTCACCTCCTCACCTCACCACCAGTCACCACCCCTCACCTCCTCACCTCACCTCACCACCACCCCTCACCTCACCACTCCTCACCTCACCTCACCACACCTCACCTCACCTCCTCACCTCACCTCACCACCAGTCACCACCCCTCACCTCCTCCTCACCGCCATCGCGAGGCAGCGAGGATGCCGATAGCGGAAGTGACGTCACCGCCACCGTCCCAACGTTGACGGGTCGACGGAAGCGACGTCACTTCCTATACAGTGAGTGGCGTCACTTCCTATACAGTGAGCGACGTCATTTCCTATACGGTGAGTGACGTTGCTTCCAATCGAGGTTCAACCGTGCCGTGACGTCACTTTCCAGTGTCACCCGCGGAGTGACATCACTTTATATAGCCTCACCAGTTGCGTGACGTCACTTTCCATAGTGTCAACCCAATATAAAGTGACGTCACTTTCCAGTGTCACGCGCGGAGTGACGTCGCTTTATATAGCCTCACCAGTTGCGTGACGTCACTTTCCATAGTGTCAACCCAATAGAAAGTGACGTCACTTTCCAGTGTTACCTGTGGCGTGACGTCACTCTATATAGTCTCACCGGTTGCGTGACGTCACTTTCCATAGTGTCAACCCAATATAAAATGACGTCACTTTCTGTACCCGGCCACCAAACATCACAAACATCACAACCACCATCACCATCATCACAAACATCACAACCATCATCACAACCATCATCACCATCATCACCACCATCATCACAAACATCACCACCATCATCACTAACATCACCACCATCATCACAAACATCACCACCATCATCACAAACATCACCACCATCATCACAAACATCACCATCATCATCACCATCACCAACATCATCACCACCATCATCACAAACATCACCACCATCATCACTAACATCACCACCATCATCACAAACATCACCACCATCATCACCATCACCAACATCATCACCATCATCACAAACATCACCACCATCATCACAACCATCATCACCACCATCACCACCATCATCACAAACATCACCACCATCATCACAACCATCATCACCACCATCACCACCACCATCACCACCATCATCACAACCATCATCACCACCATCACCACCACCATCATCACCATCATCACCATCATCACAAACATCACCATCACCACCAGCATCATCATCATCACCACCAAACACCATCACCATCATCACCACTACCATCGTCACCATCATCACCATCACCACTACCATCATCATCACCACTACTACCACTACCATCACGACTACTACCACTACCATCACCACCACCATCACCACCACCTTCATCACCACCATCATCATCACCAAACATCACCACCACCATCACAAACATCACAAACATCATCACCATCATCACCACCACTACTACCACTACCATCACCATCATCACTACTACCACTACCATCACCACCATCATCACCACCATCACCACCATCATCATCACCACTACTACCACTGCCATCACCACCATCATCACCATTATCATCATCACCATCATCATCATCACCACTACTACCACTACCATCATCACCATCACCACCATCACCACCATCATCATCATCACCACCATCATCATCATCACCACCATCATCACCATCACAACCATCACCACTACTACCACTACCATCACAAAGATCACCATCACCACCATCACCACCACCATCATCATTACCACCATCACCACCACCACCATCATCATCACCACCATCACCATCATCATCACCACTACTACCATCACCATCACCACCATCATCATCACCATCACAAACATCACCACTACTACCACTACCATCACCACCACCACCAAACATCTGTGGGTCTCTGTGAGACTCTGTGAGTCTCTGTGAGTCTCTCTGGGTCTCTGTGAGACTCTGTGGGTCTCTGTGAGGCTCTGAGAGTCTCTGTGAGACTCTGTGAGTCTCTGTGAGTCTCTATGGGTCTCTGTGAGACTCTGTGAGACTCTGTGGGTCTCTGTGAGACTCTGTGGGTCTCTGTGAGACTCTGTGAGTCTCTGTGAGTCTCTCTGGGTCTCTGTGAGACTCTGTGAGGCTGTGAGTCTCTGTGAGGCTCTGTGAGACTCTGTGAGTCTCTGTGAGGCTCTGTGAGACTCTGTGAGTCTCTGTGAGACTCTGTGGGTCTCTGTGAGTCTCTGTGGGTCTCTGTGAGTCTCTGTGGGTCTCTGTGAGACTCTGGGTCTCTGTGAGACTCTGTGAGTCTCTGTGGGTCTCTGTGAGGCTGTGAGTCTCTGTGGGTCTCTGTGAGTCTCTGTGAGACTCTGTGGGTCTCTGTGAGACTCTGTGGGTCTCTGTGAGACTCTGTGGGTCTCTGTGAGACTCTGTGAGACTCTGTGGGTCTCTGTGAGTCTCTGTGAGATTCTCTGTGCGTCTCTGTGAGACTCTGTGAGTCTCTGTGAGTCTCTCTGGGTCTCTGTGAGACTCTGTGAGACTCTGTGAGTCTCTGTGAGTCTCTGTGAGACTCTGTGAGTCTCTGTGAGTTTCTCTGGGTCTCTGTCAGTCTCTGTGAGGCTGTGAGTCTCTGTGTGTCTCTGTGAGACTCTGTGAGTCTCTGTGAGACTCTGTGGGTCTCTGTGAGACTGTGAGTCTCTGTGGGTCTCTGTGAGTTTCTGTGGCCTCTGTGGGTCTCTGTGAGTCTCTGTGGGTCTCTGTGAGACTCTGTGGGTCTCTGTGAGTCTCTGTGAGGCTGTGAGTCTCTGTGTGTCTCTGTGAGACTCTGTGGGTCTCTGTGAGACTCTGTGGGTCTCTGTGAGTCTCTCTGGGTCTCTGTGAGACTCTGTGAGGCTGTGAGTCTCTGTGATACTCTGTGGGTCTCTGTGAGTCTCTGTGGGTCTCTGTGAGTCTCTGTGGGTCTCTGTGAGACTCTGGGTCTCTGTGAGACTCTGTGGGTCTCTGTGAGTGGTTTTCACACCTGAAGATGATGATCAGAATCAGAAAGGGTTTTATTCGCCATGAAAGTTCACACCGACACGGAATTTACTTTGGCAGGATGGTGCATACAGTCAACATATAGGAATCTAAAATCTTAAATAAGTTTTTAAACAAGTCTTACTACTATAATAATAAGGGTTAAAAGTCTAACTAACACCAAGGGGCTGAAGTATATAAAATTGAATAAATATCGAATATAAAATAGCTTTAAGATATAATTTAAAAATAAGAAAAATACAAATACGTTAACATAGTTAATATCGGCAAGGTGTCATCACGTAGATAAAATGTTAATATTTGATCAATTTATTATTTTATTCTCATTCTACGTGACTTTACCGAAAGAACCAAGGAAGATGAATCATTGCAGTCACGAAAGCTTTAAATCGAAAGTTAATATCAGTGTTAGCCCTTGGCCTTGTTTAACAAGGCCAGCAGCAGACGGGAAGAATCTGTCTTTCGTGGCGTGAGGTTTTGGTCCAGATGGACCGCAGCCTTCTGCCGGAGGGGAGTAGCTGGAACACAGAGAGAGAGAGTGACCAGGGTGGGAGGAATCGGCCACAAATCTTCCTCCTCGCTCGCCTCATTCTCCTTGTCGGAGGGGAGTAGCTGGAAGAGAGAGAGTGACCAGGGTGGGACGAATCGGCCACAAATTCTTCCTCCTCGCTCGCCTCATTCTCCTTGTCGGAGGGGAGTAGCTGGAACACAGAGAGAGAGAGTGACCAGGGTGGGAGGAATCGGCCACAAATCTTCCTCCTCGCTCGCCTCATTCTCCTTGTCGGAGGGGAGTAGCTGGAACAGAGAGAGAGTGACCAGGGTGGGAGGAATCGGCCACAAATTCTTCCTCCTCCCTCGCCTCGTTCTCCTTGTCGGAGGGGAGTAGCTGGAACAGAGAGAGAGAGTGTCCAAGGTGGGAGGAATCGGCCACAAATCTTCCTCCTCGCTCGCCTCATTCTCCTTGTCGGAGGGGAGTAGCTGGAACAGAGAGAGAGTGACCAGGGTGGGAGGAATCGGCCACAAATTCTTCCTCCTCGCTCGCCTCATTCTCCTTGTCGGAGGGGAGTAGCTGGAACAGAGAGAGAGTGACCAGGGTGGGAGGAATCGGCCACAAATCTTCCTCCTCGCTCGCCTCATTCTCCTTGTCGGAGGGGAGTAGCTGGAACAGAGAGAGAGAGAGTGACCAGGGTGGGAGGAATCGGCCACAAATCTTCCTCCTCGCTCGCCTCATTCTCCTTGTCGGAGGGGAGTAGCTGGAACAGAGAGAGAGAGAGTGACCAGGGTGGGAAGAATCGGCCACAAATTCTTCCTCCTCGCTCGCCTCATTCTCCTTGTCGGAGGGGAGTAGCTGGAACAGAGAGAGAGAGTGTCCAAGGTGGGAGGAATCGGCCACAAATCTTCCTCCTCGCTCGCCTCATTCTCCTTGTCGGAGGGGAGTAGCTGGAACAGAGAGAGAGAGTGACCAGGGTGAGAGGAATCGGCCACAAATTCTTCCTCCTCGCTCGCCTCATTCTCCTTGTCGGAGGGGAGTAGCTGGAACAGAGAGAAAGTGACCAGGGTGGGAGGAATCGGCCACAAATTCTTCCTCCTCGCTCGCCTCATTCTCCTTGTCGGAGGGGAGTAGCTGGAACACAGAGAGAGAGAGTGACCAGGGTGGGAGGAATCGGCCACAAATTCTTCCTCCTCGCTCGCCTCATTCTCCTTGTCGGAGGGGAGTAGCTGGAACAGAGAGAGAGAGAGTGACCAGGGTGGGAGGAATCGGCCACAAATCTTCCTCCTCGCTCGCCTCATTCTCCTTGTCGGAGGGGAGTAGCTGGAACACAGAGAGAGAGAGTGACCAGGGTGGGAGGAATCGGCCACAAATTCTTCCTCCTCCCTCGCCTCGTTCTCCTTGTCGGAGGGGAGTAGCTGGAACAGAGAGAGAGAGTGACCAGGGTGAGAGGAATCGGCCACAAATTCTTCCTCCTCGCTCGCCTCATTCTCCTTGTCGGAGGGGAGTAGCTGGAACACAGAGAGAGAGTGACCAGGGTGGGAGGAATCGGCCACAAATCTTCCTCCTCGCTCACCTCATTCTCCTTGTCGGAGGGGAGTAGCTGGAACAGAGAGAGAGAGTGACCAGGGTGGGAGGAATCGGCCACAAATTCTTCCTCCTCGCTCGCCTCATTCTCCTTGTCGGAGGGGAGTAGCTGGAACAGAGAGAGAGAGAGTGACCAGGGTGAGAGGAATCGGCCACAAATTCTTCCTCCTCGCTCGCCTCATTCTCCCGGTCGTGTCCAGGCCCTCGAGGGTTGGTTGATTGCAGGCAATCACCTTCTCAGCGGTGTGGATGATAAGGCCGCAGTCTGCTCCTGTCCTTGGCAGTGGCAGAAGCGTGCCAGACGGTTATGGAGGAAGGTGAGGATGGATTGAATGATCCCCGCATAGAAGTGCACCGCCACCACCACCACCATTGTCTTTGGCAGGTTGAATTTCTCCAGCTGCCGCTTTGAGTTGCAGGTAGAAACGTCGTGAGAATTTTATTGTTTTATATATTTTTATTATTCTATTGTTTCCCCCATCTAACGCGGTGGTGACTTTACCCAAAGAACCAAGAATAATTTTATTGTTTTATATTTTTATTATTTTATTGTTTCCCCCATCTAACGCGGTGGTGACTTTACCCAAAGAACCAAGAATAATAATTTTATTGTTTTACAATAATTTCATTATTTTATTGTTTCCCCTATCTAACGCGGTGGTGACTTTACCCAAAGAACCAAGAATAATAATTTTATTGTTTTACAATAATTTCATTGTTTTATATTTTTATTATTTTATTGTTTCCCTTCTACGTGGTGGTGACTTTACCCAAAGAACCAAGAATAATAATTGTATTGTTTTATATTTTTATTATTTTATTGTTTCCCTATCTATGTGGTGGTGACTTTACTCAGAGAACCAAGAATAATAATTTTATTGTTTTATATTTTTATTATTTTATTGTTTCCCTTCTATGTGGTGGTGAATTTACCCAAAGAACCAAGAATAATAATTTTATTGTTTTATAATTTTTATAATTTTATTGTTTCCCTATCTACGTGGTGGTGACTTTACCCAAAGAACCAAGAATAATAATTTTATTGTTTTATATTTTTATAATTTTATTGTTTCCCTATCTACGTGGTGGTAACTTTACCCAAAGAACCAAGAATAATAATTTTATTGTTTTATATTTTTATTATTTTATTGTTTCCCCTATCTAACGTGGTGGTGACTTTACCCAAAGAACCAAGAATAATAATATTATTGTTTTAAATTTTTATTATTTTATTGTTTCCCTATCTACGTGGTGGTGACTTTACCCAAAGAACCAAGAATAATAATTTTATTGTTTAATATTTTTATTATTTTATTGTTTCCCTTCTAACGCGGTGGTGACTTTACCCAAAGAACCAAGAATAATAATTTTATTGTTTTATATTTTTATTATTTTATTGTTTCCCCTATCTAACGTGGTGGTGACTTTACCCAAAGAACCAAGAATAATAATTTTATTGTTTTATATTTTTATTATTTTATTGTTTCCCTTCTAACGTGGTGGTGACTTTACCCAAAGAACCAAGAATAATAATTTTATTGTTTTATATTTTTATTATTTTATTGTTTCCCTATCTATGTGGTGGTGACTTTACCCAAAGAACCAAGAATAATAATTTTATTGTTTTATATTTTTATTATTTTATTGTTTCCCCTATCTAACGTGGTGGTGACTTTACCCAAAGACACAACAACAACAATATGAATCCCTGCATGTTAACGGAAAAGCTGTTGGGGGCGGCCTCTCGTTCCGCTGCCCGTTAACGTCGCGATAAATTCATTAAAAGTTTCGTTTCGCGCCCTGCATCAGCTTCACCATAAGGTCCACGGGGGTCACCGGTTCACTTCGCCAGCGAAAGCTTCAAGTCAACGCCTGCTGGCACGAGGTTCTGGAACCATCCAGAGAAGGTTCCACCCCCAGTAGGGAGCTGGGTGGTGGAGGGGAGGGGCTGGGTGGTGGAGGGGAGGGGCTGGGTGGGGGGGAGGAGCTAGGTGGGGGTGGGGAGTGGAGGGAGGGGCTGGGTGGGGAGGGGCTAGGTGGGGAGGGGAGGGGTTATGTGGGAAGGGGAGGGGCTGGGTGGGGGTGGGAGGGGCTGGGTGGGGAGGGAGGGGTTGGGTGGGGAGGGGCTGGGTGGGGAGGGGAGGGGCTGGGTGGGGGTGGGAGGGGCTAGGTGGGGGTGGGGAGTGGAGGGAGGGGCTGGGTGGGGGGAGGGGCTGGGTGGGGAGGGAGGGGCTAGGTGGGGGTGGGGAGTGGAGGGAGGGGCTGGGTGGTGAGGGGAGGGGCTGGGTGGGGGTGGGAGGGGCTAGGTGGGGGTGGGGAGTGGAGGGAGGGGCTGGGCTGGGTGGGGAGGGGCTGGGTGGGGAGTGGGGGGAGGGGCTGGGTGGGGAGTGGAGGGAGGGGCTGGGCTGGGTGGGGAGTGGAGGGTGGGGGGAGGGGCTGGGTGGGGAGGGAGGGGCTAGGTCGGGAGTGGAGGGTGGGGGGAGGGGCTGGGTGGGAAGTGGAGGGAGGGGGCTGGGCTGGACTGGGCTCAGCTCCGCCGAGGAGGAGGAGGATAAAAGGAGGTTCTGGGCCGAGTGTTTTGGGGTTTCGCTGCGGGGAGCTCACTGCTCACCTCCCTGCTCGCCACGGCCCTGGTAGCGGACCCCTCTCCCTCGGAGGTCGCCTCCGGCCCCCCCCCCCCTCACCCCCAGCGGGCCGTCGGCCAGCGGGCCGAGGGCCGGGAGAGGCCGGAGCGAGGGCCAAGAGGGCCGGGAGGGCCGGAGCGAGGGCCGGGAGGGAGGGAGGGAGGGAGAGAGAGGAGCGAGTCGCCGGGAGAGGGCCGGGAGAGGGCCGGGAGAGGGCCAGGAGAGGGCCGGGAGAGGCCGGGAGAGGCCGGAGCGAGGGCCGGGAGAGGGCCGGGAGAGGGCCGGGAGAGGGCCGGGAGAGGGCCGGGAGAGGCCGGAGCGAGGGTTGGGAGGGCCGGGAGAGGGCCGGGAGAGAGAGGAGCGAGGGCCGGAGCGAGTCGCCGGGAGAGGGCCGGGAGAGGGCCGGGAGAGGGCCGGGAGAGGCCTGAGGGAGCCTCGCGGGAACAACCGAGAGAGGCGGGTGGCCGGGCGGAAGGCCTCGTCCCACCGGGAGTGGGAGGGAGGGTGGGCGGGGGTTGTGGGAGCGGGACCCTCGCCGAGGGAGGCCGAAGCTCTCCCCCTGCGGCTGTGACATCGGAGAGGAGCCCCCGGACGCAGCAGGCTCAGCCGTGGGAAGACTTTTTGTCGCGAGCGTGAAAAGCACGAAATGTAAAAACACACGTCCGGTTTTAGTTTTTAGTTTTTAGTTTGTTTTGCGCGTTGTTGCACGTCAGACGTTGGACTCGCCAATCTCCCCTCGTCTCCCGTGGCTAATCTCCCATGAACACTGCTGCTGAGCGCGCATAGGGAGGGCATAGGGAGGGCTTAGGGAGGGCTTAGGGAGGGCTTAGGGAGGGCATAGGGAGGGCTTAGGGAGGGCTTAGGGAGGGCATAGGGAGGGCATAGGGAGGGCATAGGGAGGGCATAGGGAGGGCATAGGGAGGGCATAGGGAGGGCATAGGGAGGGCTTAGGGAGGGCTTAGGGAGGGCATAGGGAGGGCTTAGGGAGGGCTTAGGGAGGGCTTAGGGAGGGCATAGGGAGGGCATAGGGAGGGCATAGGGAGGGCTTAGGGAGGGCATAGGGAGGGCTTAGGGAGGGCTTAGGGAGGGCATAGGGAGGGCATAGGGAGGGCATAGGGAGGGCATAGGGAGGGCATAGGGAGGGCATAGGGAGGGCATAGGGAGGGCATAGGGAGGGCATAGGGAGGGCATAGGGAGGGCTTAGGGAGGGCTTAGGGAGGGCATAGGGAGGGCTTAGGGAGGGCATAGGGAGGGCTTAGGGAGGGCTTAGGGAGGGCATAGGGAGGGCTTAGGGAGGGCTTAGGGAGGGCTTAGGGAGGGCATAGGGAGGGCATAGGGAGGGCATAGGGAGGGCATAGGGAGGGCTTAGGGAGGGCTTAGGGAGGGCATAGGGAGGGCATAGGGAGGGCTTAGGGAGGGCTTAGGGAGGGCATAGGGAGGGCATAGGGAGGGCTTAGGGAGGGCTTAGGGAGGGCATAGGGAGGGCATAGGGAGGGCTTAGGGAGGGCTTAGGGAGGGCTTAGGGAGGGCATAGGGAGGGCATAGGGAGGGCATAGGGAGGGCTTAGGGAGGGCTTAGGGAGGGCTTAGGGAGGGCATAGGGAGGGCATAGGGAGGGCATAGGGAGGGCTTAGGGAGGGCATAGGGAGGGCTTAGGGAGGGCATAGGGAGGGCATAGGGAGGGCTTAGGGAGGGCATAGGGAGGGCATAGGGAGGGAGGGCTTAGGGAGGGCATAGGGAGGGCATAGGGAGGGCTTAGGGAGGGCTTAGGGAGGGCTTAGGGAGGGCATAGGGAGGGCATAGGGAGGGCATAGGGAGGGCATAGGGAGGGCTTAGGGAGGGCATAGGGAGGGCATAGGGAGGGCATAGGGAGGGAGGGCTTAAGGAGGGCATAGGGAGGGCATAGGGAGGGCATAGGGAGGGCATAGGGAGGGCATAGGGAGGGCATAGGGAGGGGTTAGGGAGGGCATAGGGAGGGAGGGCTTAGGGAGGGCATAGGGAGGGCATAGGGAGGGCATAGGGAGGGCTTAGGGAGGGCATAGGGAGGGCATAGGGAGGGCATAGGGAGGGCATAGGGAGGGCTTAGGGAGGGCTTAGGGAGGGCATAGGGAGGGCATAGGGAGGGCATAGGGAGGGCTTAGGGAGGGCTTAGGGAGGGCTTAGGGAGGGTGATAGTCTCGTGCGGCGACGGAAGGTCGCCTCGTGCTAATCTCTCTCCCTAATCTCTCTCCCTAATCTCCCCCCCCCGCCAATGAACACAACTGACGTGCTTGCGTGCGGAGATGGGATTCCTTTACCGGCCCAGAGCCACGCCTGCTAGCCCACAGCCTCCCTGTGATTATTCTTGGTTCTTTCGGTAAAGTCACCACCGCGTTTGTTGTTTTCCTTCAACGTGGTGACTTTACCGAAAGAACTAAGAATACGAATGAACGTCGTTATTATTTATTTTTTGTTGTATTTTTATTTTTTATTTAATTTTAATAGATTTCTCACTACGTGACTTTACTGGAAAGAACATCGTTATGTTTTATATTTTATTTTTTTATTTTATTTTAATAGATTTCTCACTACGTGACTTTACCAGAAAGAACATCGTTATTTTTTTTATATTTTTATTTAATCTAATTGATTTCTAACTTAGTGACTTTACAGAATGAACGTCGTTGTTATTTATTTTTTGTTGTATTTTTATTTTATTTTAATAGATTTCTCACTACGTGACTTTACAGAAAGAACATCGTTATGTTTTATATTTTTATATTTTATTTTATTTTAATAGATTTCTCACTACGTGACTTTACCGAAAGAACATCGTTATGTTTAATATTTTTATTTTTTATTTTAATAGATTTCTCACTACGTGACTTTACCGAAAGAACATCGTTATGTTTTATATTTTTATTTTTTTATTTTATTTTAATAGATTTCTCACTACGTGACTTTACCGAAAGAACATCGTTATGGTTTATATTTTTATTTTTTATTTAATTTTAATAGATTTCTAACTACGTGACTTTACCAGAAAGAACTTCGTTATGTTTGATATTTTTATTTTTTATTTTATTTTAATAGATTTCTAACTACGTGACTGTACAGAATGAACGTCGTTATGTTTTATATTTTTATTTTTTATTTTATTTTAATAGATTTCTAACTACGTGACTGTACAGAAAGAACATCGTTATGTTTTATATTTTTATTTTTTATTTTATTTTAATAGATTTCTCACTACGTGACTTTACCAGAAAGAACATCGTTATGTTTTATATTTTATTTTTTTATTTTATTTTAATAGATTTCTCACTACGTGACTTTACCAGAAAGAACATCGTTATTTTTTTTATATTTTTATTTAATCTAATTGATTTCTAACTTAGTGACTTTACAGAATGAACGTCGTTGTTATTTATTTTTTGTTGTATTTTTATTTTATTTTAATAGATTTCTCACTACGTGACTTTACAGAAAGAACATCGTTATGTTTTATATTTTTATATTTTATTTTATTTTAATAGATTTCTCACTACGTGACTTTACCGAAAGAACATCGTTATGTTTAATATTTTTATTTTTTATTTTATTTTAATAGATTTCTCACTACGTGACTTTACCGAAAGAACATCGTTATGTTTTATATTTTTATTTTTTTATTTTATTTTAATAGATTTCTCACTACGTGACTTTACCGAAAGAACATCGTTATGGTTTATATTTTTATTTTTTATTTAATTTTAATAGATTTCTAACTACGTGACTTTACCAGAAAGAACTTCGTTATGTTTGATATTTTTATTTTTTATTTTATTTTAATAGATTTCTAACTACGTGACTGTACAGAATGAACGTCGTTATGTTTTATATTTTTATTTTTTATTTTATTTTAATAGATTTCTAACTACGTGACTGTACAGAAAGAACATCGTTATGTTTTATATTTTTATTTTATTTTAATAGATTTCTCACTACGTGACTTTACCAGAAAGAACATCGTTATGTTTTATATTTTATTTTTTTATTTTATTTTAATAGATTTCTCACTACGTGACTTTACCAGAAAGAACATCGTTATTTTTTTTATATTTTTATTTAATCTAATTGATTTCTAACTTAGTGACTTTACAGAATGAACGTCGTTGTTATTTATTTTTTGTTGTATTTTTATTTTATTTTAATAGATTTCTCACTACGTGACTTTACAGAAAGAACATCGTTATGTTTTATATTTTTATATTTTATTTTATTTTAATAGATTTCTCACTACGTGACTTTACCGAAAGAACATCGTTATGTTTTATATTTTAATTTTTTATTTTATTTTAATAGATTTCTCACTACGTGACTTTACCGAAAGAACATCGTTATGTTTTATATTCTTATTTTTTATTTTATTTTAATAGATTTCTCACTACGTGACTTTACCGAAAGAACATCGTTATGGTTTATATTTTTATTTTTTATTTAATTTTAATAGATTTCTAACTACGTGACTTTACCAGAAAGAACTTCGTTATGTTTTATATTTTTATTTTTTATTTTATTTTAATAGATTTCTCACTACGTGACTTTAGCAGAAAGAACATCGTTATGTTTATATTTTTATTTTTTATTTTATTTTAATAGATTTCTAACTACGTGACTGTACAGAAAGAACATCGTTATGTTTTATATTTTTATTTTTTATTTTATTTTAATAGATTTATAACTACGTGACTTTAGCAGAAAGAACATCGTTATTTTTATATTTTATTTTTTTATTTTATTTTAATAGATTTCTCACTACGTGACTTTACCAGAAAGAACATCGTTATTTTTTTTATATTTTTATTTAATCTAATTGATTTCTAACTTAGTGACTTTACAGAATGAACGTCGTTGTTATTTATTTTTTGTTGTATTTTTATTTTATTTTAATAGATTTCTCACTACGTGACTTTACAGAAAGAACATCGTTATGTTTTATATTTTTATATTTTATTTTATTTTAATAGATTTCTCACTACGTGACTTTACCGAAAGAACATCGTTATGTTTTATATTTTAATTTTTTATTTTATTTTAATAGATTTCTCACTACGTGACTTTACCGAAAGAACATCGTTATGTTTTATATTCTTATTTTTTATTTTATTTTAATAGATTTCTCACTACGTGACTTTACCGAAAGAACATCGTTATGGTTTATATTTTTATTTTTTATTTAATTTTAATAGATTTCTAACTACGTGACTTTACCAGAAAGAACTTCGTTATGTTTTATATTTTTATTTTTTATTTTATTTTAATAGATTTCTCACTACGTGACTTTAGCAGAAAGAACATCGTTATGTTTATATTTTTATTTTTTATTTTATTTTAATAGATTTCTAACTACGTGACTGTACAGAAAGAACATCGTTATGTTTTATATTTTTATTTTTTATTTTATTTTAATAGATTTATAACTACGTGACTTTAGCAGAAAGAACATCGTTATTTTTATATTTTTATTTTTTATTTTATTTTAATAGATTTCTCACTACGTGACTTTACCGAAAGAACGTCGTTATGTTTTATATCTTTACTTTTTATTTTATTTTAATAGATTTCTAACTACGTGACTTTACCGAAAGAACATCGTTATTTTTATATTTTTATTTTTTATTTTATTTTAATAGATTTCTAACTACGTGACTGTACAGAATGAACGTCGTTATGTTTTATATTTTTATTTTTTATTTTATTTTAATAGATTTCTCACTACGTGACTTTACCGAAAGAACATCGTTATGTTTTATATTTTTATTTTTTATTTTATTTGAATAGATTTCTAACTACGTGACTGTACAGAATGAACGTCGTTATGTTTTATATTTTTATTTTTTATTTTATTTTAATAGATTTCTAACTACGTGACTTTACCGAAAGAACATCGTTATGTTTTATATTCTTATTTTTTATTTTATTTTAATAGATTTCTCACTACGTGACTTTACCGAAAGAACATCGTTATGTTTTATATTTTTATTTTTTTATTTTATTTTATTTTAATAGATTTCTCACTACGTGACTTTACCGAAAGAACATCGTTATGTTTTATATTTTTATTTTTTATTTTATTTTAATAGATTTCTCACTACGTGACTTTACCGAAAGAACATCGTTATGGTTTATATTTTTATTTTTTTATTTTATTTTAATAGATTTCTCACTACGTGACTTTACCGAAATAACATCGTTATGGTTTATATTTTTATTTTTTATTTAATTTTAATAGATTTCTAACTACGTGACTTTACGAGAAAGAACTTCGTTATGTTTTATATTTTTATTTTTTATTTTATTTTAATAGATTTCTCACTACGTGACTTTAGCAGAAAGAACATCGTTATTTTTTATATTTTTATTTAATCTAATTGATTTCTAACTTAGTGACTTTACAGAATGAACGTCGTTGTTATTTATTTTTTGTTGTATTTTTATTTTATTTTAATAGATTTCTCACTACGTGACTTTACAGAAAGAACATCGTTATGTTTTATATTTTTATTTTTTATTTTATTTTAATAGATTTCTAACTACGTGACTTTACCGAAAGAACATCGTTATGTTTTATATTTTAATTTTTTATTTTATTTTAATAGATTTCTCACTACGTGACTTTACCGAAATAACATCGTTATGTTTTATATTTTTATTTTTTATTTAATTTTAATAGATTTCTAACTACGTGACTTTACCAGAAAGAACTTCGTTATGTTTTATATTTTTATTTTTTATTTTATTTTAATAGATTTCTCACTACGTGACTTTAGCAGAAAGAACATTGTTATGTTTATATTTTTATTTTTTATTTAATTTTAATAGATTTCTAACTACGTGACTGTACAGAAAGAACATCGTTATGTTTTATATTTTTATTTTTTATTTTATTTTAATAGATTTCTCACTACGTGACTTTACCACAAAGAACATCGTTATTTTTTTATATTTTTATTTAATCTAATTGATTTCTAACTTAGTGACTTTACAGAATGAACGTCGTTGTTATTTATTTTTTGTTGTATTTTTATTTTATTTTAATAGATTTCTCACTACGTGACTTTACAGAAAGAACATCGTTATGTTTTATTTTTTTATTTTTTATTTTATTTTAATAGATTTCTAACTACGTGACTTTACCGAAAGAACATCGTTATGTTTTATATTTTTATTTTTTATTTTATTTTAATAGATTTCTCACTACGTGACTTTACCGAAAGAACATCGTTATTTTTATATTTTTATTTTTTATTTTATTTTAATAGATTTCTCACTACGTGACTTTACCGAAAGAACATCGTTATGGTTTATATTTTTATTTTTTATTTTATTTTAATAGATTTCTAACTACGTGACTGTACAGAATGAACGTCGTTATGTTTTATATTTTTATTTTTTATTTTATTTTAATAGATTTCTAACTACGTGACTGTACAGAATGAACGTCGTTATGTTTTATATTTTTATTTTTTATTTTATTTTAATAGATTTCTCACTACGTGACTTTACCGAAAGAACATCGTTATGTTTAATATTTTTATTTTTTATCTTATTTTAATAGATTTCTCACTACGTGACTTTACCGAAAGAACATCGTTATGTTTTATATTTTTATTTTTTTATTTTATTTTAATAGATTTCTCACTACGTGACTTTACCGAAAGAACATCGTTATGTTTTATATTTTTATTTTTTTATTTTATTTTAATAGATTTCTAACTACATTACTTTACCGAAAGAACATCGTTATGTTTAATATTTTTTTTATTTTTTATTTTATTTTAATAGATTTCTAACTACGTGACTTTACCGAAAGAACATCGTTATGTTTTATATTTTTATTTTTTATTTTATTTTAATAGATTTCTCACTACGTGACTTTACCGAAAGAACATCGTTATGTTTTATATTTTTATTTTTTATTTTTTATTTTATTTTAATAGATTTCTAACTACGTGACTGTACAGAATGAACGTCGTTATGTTTTATATTTTTATTTTTTATTTTATTTTAATAGATTTCTCACTACGTGACTTTACCGAAAGAACATCGTTATGTTTTATATTTTATTTTTTTATTTTATTTTAATAGATTTCTAACTACGTGACTTTACCGAAAGAACATCGTTATTTTTTATATTTTTATTTTTTATTTTATTTTAATAGATTTCTCACTACGTGACTTTACCGAAAGAACGTCGTTATGTTTTATATTTTTATTTTTTATTTTATTTTAATAGATTTCTAACTACGTGACTTTACCGAAAGAACATCGTTATTTTTATATTTTTATTTTTTATTTAATTTTAATAGATTTCTAACTACGTGACTTTACCGAAAGAACATCGTTATTTTTATATTTTTATTTTTTATTTTATTTTAATAGATTTCTCACTACGTGACTTTACCGAAAGAACGTCGTTATGTTTTATATTTTTATTTTTTATTTTTTATTTTATTTTAATAGATTTCTCACTACGTGACTGTACCAGAAAGAACATCGTTATGTTTTATATTTTTATTTTTTATTTTATTTGAATAGATTTCTCACTACGTGACTGTACAGAATGAACGTCGTTATTATTTATTTTACGTTGTATTTTTAATGTTTTATTTTTTATTTTATTTGAATAGATTTCTAACTACGTGACTGTACAGAAAGAACGTCGTTATTTTTTATATTTTTATTTTTTATTTAATTTTAATAGATTTCTAACTACGTGACTGTAGCAGAAAGAACATCGTTATGTTTTATATTTTTATTTTTTATTTAAATTTAATAGATTTCTCACTACGTGACTGTACAGAATGAACATCGTTATGTTTTATATTTTTATTTTTTATTTTATTTTAATAGATTTCTAACTACGTCACTGTACAGAATGAACGTCGTTATGTTTTATATTTGTATTTTTTATTTTATTTTAATAGATTTCTCACTACGTGACTTTACCGAAAGAACATCGTTATTTTTATATTTTTATTTTTTATTTTATTTTAATAGATTTCTCACTACGTGACTTTACCGAAAGAACATCGTTATGGTTTATATTTTTATTTTTTATTTTATTTTAATAGATTTCTAACTACGTGACTGTACAGAATGAACGTCGTTATGTTTTATATTTTTATTTTTTATTTTATTTTAATAGATTTCTAACTACGTGACTGTACAGAATGAACGTCGTTATGTTTTATATTTTTATTTTTTATTTTATTTTAATAGATTTCTCACTACGTGACTTTACCGAAAGAACATCGTTATGTTTAATATTTTTATTTTTTATCTTATTTTAATAGATTTCTCACTACGTGACTTTACCGAAAGAACATCGTTATGTTTTATATTTTTATTTTTTTATTTTATTTTAATAGATTTCTCACTACGTGACTTTACCGAAAGAACATCGTTATGTTTTATATTTTTATTTTTTTATTTTATTTTAATAGATTTCTAACTACATTACTTTACCGAAAGAACATCGTTATGTTTAATATTTTTTTTATTTTTTATTTTATTTTAATAGATTTCTAACTACGTGACTTTACCGAAAGAACATCGTTATGTTTTATATTTTTATTTTTTATTTTATTTTAATAGATTTCTCACTACGTGACTTTACCGAAAGAACATCGTTATGTTTTATATTTTTATTTTTTATTTTTTATTTTATTTTAATAGATTTCTAACTACGTGACTGTACAGAATGAACGTCGTTATGTTTTATATTTTTATTTTTTATTTTATTTTAATAGATTTCTCACTACGTGACTTTACCGAAAGAACATCGTTATGTTTTATATTTTATTTTTTTATTTTATTTTAATAGATTTCTAACTACGTGACTTTACCGAAAGAACATCGTTATTTTTTATATTTTTATTTTTTATTTTATTTTAATAGATTTCTCACTACGTGACTTTACCGAAAGAACGTCGTTATGTTTTATATTTTTATTTTTTATTTTATTTTAATAGATTTCTAACTACGTGACTTTACCGAAAGAACATCGTTATTTTTTATATTTTTATTTTTTATTTTATTTTAATAGATTTCTCACTACGTGACTTTACCGAAAGAACGTCGTTATGTTTTATATTTTTATTTTTTATTTTATTTTAATAGATTTCTAACTACGTGACTTTACCGAAAGAACATCGTTATTTTTATATTTTTATTTTTTATTTAATTTTAATAGATTTCTAACTACGTGACTTTACCGAAAGAACATCGTTATTTTTATATTTTTATTTTTTATTTTATTTTAATAGATTTCTCACTACGTGACTTTACCGAAAGAACGTCGTTATGTTTTATATTTTTATTTTTTATTTTTTATTTTATTTTAATAGATTTCTCACTACGTGACTGTACCAGAAAGAACATCGTTATGTTTTATATTTTTATTTTTTATTTTATTTGAATAGATTTCTCACTACGTGACTGTACAGAATGAACGTCGTTATTATTTATTTTACGTTGTATTTTTAATGTTTTATTTTTTATTTTATTTGAATAGATTTCTAACTACGTGACTGTACAGAAAGAACGTCGTTATTTTTTATATTTTTATTTTTTATTTAATTTTAATAGATTTATAACTACGTGACTTTACAGAATGAACGTCGTTATTTATTTTTTGTTGTATTTTTATTTTTTATTTTTTATTTTAATAGATTTCTCACTCAGTGACTTTACCAGAAAGAACGTCGTTATGTTTTATAATT
The DNA here is from genome assembly GCF_048934315.1 of Petromyzon marinus. Classification (NCBI taxonomy): domain Eukaryota; kingdom Metazoa; phylum Chordata; class Hyperoartia; order Petromyzontiformes; family Petromyzontidae; genus Petromyzon; species Petromyzon marinus. The sequence continues at coordinate 83,104 of NW_027422628.1, forward strand.
TTATTTTTTATTTTATTTTAATAGATTTCTAACTACGTGACTGTACAAGAAAGAACATAGTTATTTTTTATTTTTTATTTAATCTAATTGATTTCTCACTACGTGACTTTACCAGAAAGAACGTCGTTATTATTTTAATTTTTTAAATTTTATTTTAATAGATTTCTCACTATGTGACTGTACAGAATGAACGTCGTTATTATTTATTTATTATTTTATTTTAATTTTTTATCTTATTTTAATAGATTTCTCACTACGTGACTTTACCAGAAAGAACATCGTTATGTTTTATTTTTAATTTTATTTTAATAGATTTCTAACTACATGACTGTACAGAATGAACGTCGTTATTATTTATTTAATGTTGTATTTTTTAAATAGATTTCTCACTACGTGACTGTACCAGAAATAACATCGTTATGTTTAATATTTTTATTTTTTATTTAATTTTAATAGATTTCTAACTACATGACTGTACAGAATGAACATCGTTATGTTTTATATTTTTATTTTTTATTTTATTTTAATAGATTTCTAACTACGTCACTGTACAGAATGAACGTCGTTATGTTTTATATTTTTATTTTTTATTTTATTTTAATAGATTTCTAACTACGTGACTTTACCGAAAGAACGTCGTTATGTTTTATATTTTTATTTTTTATTTAATTTTAATAGATTTCTCACTACGTGACTTTACCAGAAAGAACGTCGTTATTATTTATTTTTTGTTGTATTTTTATTTTTTATTTTTTATTTTAATAGATTTCTAACTACATGACTGTACAGAATGAACATCGTTATGTTTAATATTTTTATTTTTTATTTAATTTTAATAGATTTCTAACTACATGACTGTACAGAATGAACATCGTTATGTTTTATATTTTTATTTTTTATTTTATTTTAATAGATTTCTAACTACGTCACTGTACAGAATGAACGTCGTTATGTTTTATATTTTTATTTTTTATTTTATTTTAATAGATTTCTCACTACGTGACTTTACCGAATGAACGTCGTTATGTTTTATATTTTATTTTTTATTTAATATTAATAGATTTCTCACTACGTGACTTTACCAGAAAGAACGTCGTTATTATTTATTTTTTGTTGTATTTTTATTTTTTATTTTTTATTTTAATAGATTTCTAACTACATGACTGTACAGAATGAACGTCGTTATTATTTATTTAATGTTGTATTTTTTTATTTTAATAGATTTCTCACTACGTGACTGTACCAGAAATAACATCGTTATGTTTTATATTTTTATTTTTTATTTAATTTTAATAGATTTCTAACTACATGACTGTACAGAATGAACATCGTTATGTTTTATATTTTTATTTTTTATTTTATTTTAATAGATTTCTAACTACGTGACTGTACAGAATGAACGTCGTTATGTTTTATATTTTTATATTTTATTTTATTTTAATAGATTTCTAACTACGTGACTTTACCGAAAGAACGTCGTTATGTTTTATATTTTTATTTTTTATTTAATTTTAATAGATTTCTCACTACGTGACTTTACCAGAAAGAACGTCGTTATGTTTTATATTTTTATTTTTTATTTTATTTTAATAGATTTATAACTACGTGACTTTACCGAAAGAACGTCGTTATGTTTTATATTTTTATTTTTTATTTTATTTTAATACATTTCTAACTACGTGACTTTACCGAAAGAACGTCGTTATGTTTTATATTTTTATTTTTTATTTAATTTTAATAGATTTCTAACTCCGTGACTTTACCGAAAGAACGTCGTTATGTTTTATATTTTTATTTTTTATTTAATTTTAATAGATTTCTCACTACGTGACTTTACCGAAAGAACATCGTTATGTTTTATATTTTTATTTTTTATTTTATTTTAATAGATTTCTAACTCCGTGACTGTACAGAAAGAACATCGTTATGTTTGTATTTTTATTTTTTATTTAATTTTAATAGATTTCTCACTACGTGACTTTACCGAAAGAACATCGTTATGTTTTATATTTTTATTTTTTATTTAATTTTAATAGATTTCTAACTCCGTGACTGTAGCAGAAAGAACGTCGTTATTATTTATTTAATGTTGTATTTTTATTTTATTTTAATAGATTTCTAACTTCGTGACTTTACCAGAAAGAACATCGTTATGTTTTTTATATTTTTATTTTTTATTTATTTTAATAGATTTCTCACTCCGTGACTTTACCAGAAAGAACATCGTTATGTTTTATATTTTTATTTAATTTTATTTTTTTATTTTTTATTTTTTATTTTATTTTAATAGATTTCTCACTCCGTGACTTTACCAGAAAGAACATCGTTATTATTTTTTATTTTTATTTTTCTCCCCACGCGAACTTCGAACGCAACCAAAAAAAACGAAAATTCGTTTCTACAGCGGTATCCGCCAAGTACGTCTTCCTCTTCCGAAAGGCGAAACTTCGTTTTAGCGCATATCTTCCCCTTCTGGAAGACGATGGCTGGTCTTGGTGGGATAGAAACTTCTTCTTCCGGAAGATTTCCCCCTCCGGAAGATCGTCTTCCTCTTCCAGAAGGTTTCTTCTTGTTTTGGTGTTAGACGATCTTCCCCTTCCGGAAGACAAATCATCCTCTTGGTGTAATACAATCTTCCCCTTCCGGAAGACGACACGCCTGATCGGTGCGATCTTCCTCTTCCGGAAGACGATGCGTTTATCTCCGAAATTCGATCTTCCCTCTTCCGGAAGACGTTACGCCTACCGTTACCATGCCGTCTTCCTCTTCCGGAAGACGAACTTCTTCTTCCGGAAGACATTTTGAATAAAACGCGGGGAGGCCAAGGCCTCGTTTTGGTCGCTGTTCTCGCGAGGTGAGTCGGGATCCCTCAGACAGACACAGACAGACAAACATTGTCTAACTACTCTGTCTAACTACTCTGTCTAACTACTCACTGTGTGTCTAACTAGCTACTCACTGTGTGTCTAACTAGCTACTCTGTGTGTCTATTAACACACACACAGACGCACAAACATTGTCTAACTACTCTGTCTAACTACGCACTGTGTGTCTAACTACTCACTGTCTACTGTGTGTCTAACTAGCTACTCTGTGTCTAACTGGCTACACTGTGTCTAACTATCTACACTGTCTAACTAGTTACTTGGTCTAACTAGCTACACTGTCGAACTAGCTACACTCTCTAACTGGCTACACTGTGTCTAACTAGCTACACTGTCTAAGTAGCTACTCACTGTGTGTCTAACTGGCTACTCTGTGTCTAACTAGCTACACTGTCTAACTAGCTACACTGTGTTTAACTGGCTACATTGTCTAACTAGCTACACTGTCTAACTAGCTACACTGTGTTTAACTGGCTACATTGTCTAACTGGCTACACTGTCTAACTAGCTACACTGTGTCTAACTAGCTACACTGTCTAAGTAGCTACTCACTGTGTGTCTAACTGGCTACTCTGTGTCTAACTAGCTACACTGTCTAACTAGCTACACTGTGTCTAACTGGCTACACTGTCTAACTGGCTACACTGTGTCTAACTAGCTACACTGTGTCTAACTAGCTACACTGTCTAACTAGCTACACTGTGTCTAACTGGCTACACTGTCTAACTGGCTACACTGTGTCTAACTAGCTACACTGTGTCTAACTAGCTACTAACTAGCTACACTGTCTAACTAGCTACACTGTCTAACTAGCTACACTGTGTCTAACTAGCTACACTGTCTAACTAGCTACACTGTGTCTAACTAGCTACACTGTGTCTAACTAGCTACACTGTCTAACTAGCTACACTGTGTCTAACTGGCTACACTGTCTAACTGGCTACACTGTCTAACTAGCTACACTGTGTCTAACTAGCTACACTGTGTCTAACTAGCTACACTGTCTAACTAGCTACACTGTGTCTAACTGGCTACACTGTGTCTAACTAGCTACACTGTGTCTAACTAGCTACACTGTGTCTAACTAGCTGCACTGTGTCTAACTAGCTACTTTGTCTAACTAGCTACACTGTCTAACTAGCTACACTGTGTCTAACTAGCTACACTGTGTCTAACTAGCTACACTGTATAACTGGCTACTCTGTGTCTAACTGGCTACACTGTGTCTAACTAGCTACACTGTGTCTAACTAGCTACACTGTGTCTAACTAGCTACACTGTGTCTAACTAGCTACACTGTCTAACTGGCTACTCTGTGTCTCGCTAGCTACACTGTGTCTAACTAGCTACACTGTGTCTAACTAGCTACTGTGTGTCTAACTAGCTACACTGTGTCTAACTAGCTACACTGTCTAACTGGCTACTCTGTGTCTAACTGGCTACACTGTGTCTAACTAGCTACACTGTGTATAACTGGCTACACTGTCTAACTAGCTACTCTGTGTCTAACTAGCTACACTGTGTCTAACTGGCTACACTGTGTCTAACTGGCTACTCTGTGTCTAACTAGCTACACTGTCTAACTGGCTACACTGTGTATTACTAGCTACACTGTGTCTAACTAGCTACACTGTCTAACTAGTTACACTGTGTCTAACTAACTACACTGTGTCTAACTAGCTACACTGTCTAACTAGCTACTCTGTGTCTAACTAGCTACTCTGTGTCTAACTAGCTACACTGTCTAACTAGCTACGCTGTCTAACTAGCTACACTGTGTCTAGCTGGCTACACTGTGTCTAACTAGCTACACTGTCTAACTAGATACACTGTGTCTAACTAGCTACTGTGTGTCTAACTCGTTACACTGTCTAACTAGCTACACTGTCTAACTAGCTACACTGTGTCTAACTAGCTACACTGTGTCTAACTAGCTACACTGTGTCTAACTAGCTACACTGTCTAACTGGCTACTCTGTGTCTAACTAGCTACACTGTGTCTAACTAGCTACACTGTGTCTAACTAGCTACACTGTGTCTAACTAGCTACACTGTCTAACTAGCTACACTGTGTCTAACTAGCTACACTGTGTCTAACTAGCTACACTGTCTAACTGGCTACTCTGTGTCTCGCTAGCTACACTGTGTCTAACTAGCTACACTGTGTCTAACTGGCTACACTGTGTCTAACTAGCTACACTGTGTATAACTGGCTACACTGTCTAACTAGCTACTCTGTGTCTAACTAGCTACACTGTGTCTAACTGGCTACACTGTGTCTAACTGGCTACTCTGTGTCTAACTAGCTACACTGTCTAACTGGCTACACTGTGTATTACTAGCTACACTGTGTCTAACTAGCTACACTGTCTAACTAGCTACTCTGTGTCTAACTAGCTACTCTGTGTCTAACTAGCTACTCTGTGTCTAACTGGCTACACTGTGTCTAACTAGCTACACTGTGTATAACTGGGTACACTGTCTAACTAGCTACTCTGTGTCTAACTAGCTACACTGTGTCTAACTGGCTACACTGTGTCTAACTGGCTACTCTGTGTCTAACTAGCTACACTGTCTAACTGGCTACACTGTGTATTACTAGCTACACTGTGTCTAACTAGCTACACTGTCTAACTAGCTACTCTGTGTCTAACTAGCTACTCTGTGTCTAACTAGCTACTCTGTGTCTAACTGGCTACACTGTGTCTAACTAGCTACACTGTCTAACTAGCTACTCTGTTTGTCTAACTGGCTACACTGTGTCTAACTAGCTACACTGTCTAACTAGCTACACTGTGTCTAACTGGCTACACTGTCTAACTAGCTACACTGTCTAACTAGCTACACTATCTAACTAGCTACACTGTCTAACTGGCTACACTGTCTAACTAGCTACACTGTGTCTAACTGGCTACACTGTCTAACTAGCTACTCTGTATCTAACTAGCTACACTGTGTCTAACTAGCTACACTGTGTCTAACTAGCTACTGTGTGTCTAACTAGCTACACTGTGTCTAACTGGCTACACTGTCTAACTAGCTACACTGTCTAACTAGTTACACTGTGTCTAACTAGCTACACTGTGTCTAACTGGCTACACTGTCTAACTAGCTACACTGTCTAACTAGCTACACTCTGTCTAACTAGCTACACTGTCTAACTAGCTACACTGTGTCTAACTAGCTACATTGTGTCTAACTAGCTACACTGTGTCTAACTAGCTACTCTGTGTCTAACTGGCTACACTGTCTAACTAGCTACACTGTCTAACTGGCTACACTGTGTCTAACTAGCTACACTGTGTCTAACTAGCTACACTGTTTAACTGGCTTCACTGTCTAACTGGCTACACTGTCTAACTGGCTACACTGTGTCTAACTAGCTACACTGTGTCTAACTAGCTACACTGTCTAACTAGCTACACTGTCTAACTAGCTACACTGTGTCTAACTAGCTACACTGTGTAACTAGCTACACTGTGTCTAACTAGGTACACTGTGTCTAACTAGCTACACTCTCTAACTGGCTACACTGTGTCTAACTAGCTACACTGTGTCTAACTAGCTACACTGTCTAACTAGCTACACTGTGTCTAACTAGCTACACTGTCTAACTGGCTACACTGTGTCTAACTAGCTACTAACTAGCTACACTGTCTAACTAGCTACACTGTGTCTAACTAGCTACACTGTGTCTAACTAGCTACACTGTCTAACTGGCTACACTGTGTCTAACTGGCTACACTGTGTCTAACTAGCTACACTGTGTCTAACTAGCTACACTGTGTCTAACTGGCTACACTGTGTCTAACTAGCTACACTGTGTCTAACTAGCTACACTGTGTCTAACTAGCTACACTGTGTCTAACTAGCTACACTGTGTCTAACTAGCTACACTGTCTAACTAGCTACACTGTCTAACTAGCTACACTGTCTAACTAGCTACCCTGTGTCTAACTAGCTACACTGTGTCTAACTAGCTACACTGTGTCTAACTGGCTACACTGTGTGTCTAACTAGCTACACTGTGTCTAACTAGCTACAGTGTCTAACTAGCTACACTGTGTCTAACTGGCTACGCTGTGTGTCTAACTGGCTACACTGTGTCTAACTGGCTACACTGTCTAACTAACTACACTGTGTCTAACTAGCTACACTGTCTCTAACTAGCTACACTGTCTAACTAGCTACACTGTGTCTAACTGGCTACACTGTCTAACTGGCTACACTGTGTTTAACTAGCTACACTGTGTCTAACTAGCTACACTGTGTCTAACTAGCTACACTGTGTCTAACTAGCTACACTGTCTAACTAGCTACACTGTGTCTAACTGGCTACACTGTCTAACTGGCTACACTGTCTAACTAGCTACACTGTGTCTAACTAGCTACACTGTCTAACTAGCTACACTGTCTAACTAGCTACACTGTGTCTAACTGGCTACACTGTGTCTATCTAGCTACACTGTGTCTAACTAGCTACACTGTGTCTAACTAGCTACACTGTGTCTAACTAGCTGCACTCTGTCTAACTAGCTACTTTGTCTAACTAGCTACACTGTCTAACTAGCTACACTGTGTCTAACTAGCTACACTGTGTCTAACTAGCTACACTGTCTAACTGGCTACTCTGTGTCTAACTGGCTACACTGTGTCTAACTAGCTACACTGTGTCTAACTAGCTACACTGTCTAACTGGCTACTCTGTGTATCGCTAGCTACACTGTGTCTAACTAGCTACACTGTGTCTAACTAGCTACTCTGTGTCTAACTAGCTACACTGTCTAACTGGCTACTCTGTGTCTAACTCGCTACACTGTCTAACTAGCTACTCTGTGTCTAACTAGCTACACTGTGTCTAACTGGCTACACTCTGTCTAACTGGCTACTCTGTGTCTAACTAGCTACACTGTCTAACTGGCTACACTGTGTATTACTAGCTACACTGTGTCTAACTAGCTACACTGTCTAACTAGTCACACTGTGTCTAACTAACTACACTGTGTCTAACTAGCTACACTGTCTAACTAGCTACTCTGTGTCTAACTAACTACTCTGTGTCTAACTAGCTACACTGTGTCTAACTAGCTACACTGTCTAACTAGCTACGCTGTCTAACTAGCTACACTGTGTCTAGCTGGCTACACTGTGTCTAACTAGCTACACTGTCTAACTATATACACTGTGTCTAACTAGCTACTGTGTGTCTAACTAGCTACTGTGTGTCTAACTCGTTACACTGTCTAACTAGCTACACTGTGTCTAACTAGCTACACTGTGTCTAACTAGCTACACTGTCTAACTGGCTACTCTGTGTCTAACTGGCTACACTGTGTCTAACTAGCTACACTGTGTCTAACTAGCTACACTGTGTCTAACTAGCTACACTGTCTAACTAGCTACACTGTGTCTAACTAGCTACACTGTGTCTAACTAGCTACACTGTCTAACTGGCTACTCTGTGTCTCGCTAGCTACACTGTGTCTAAATAGCTACACTGTGTCTAACTGGCTACACTGTGTCTAACTAGCTACATTGTGTATAACTGGCTACACTGTCTAACTAGCTACTCTGTGTCTAACTAGCTACACTGTGTCTAACTAGCTACACTGTCTAACTGGCTACACTGTGTCTAACTAGCTACACTGTGTCTAACTAGCTACACTGTGTCTAACTAGCTACTCTGTGTCTAACTAGCTACACTGTGTCTAACTGGCTACACTGTGTCTAACTGGCTACTCTGTGTCTAACTAGCTACACTGTCTAACTGGCTACACTGTGTATTACTAGCTACACTGTGTCTAACTAGCTACACTGTCTAACTAGCTACTCTGTGTCTAACTAGCTACTCTGTGTCTAACTAGCTACACTGGCTAACTAGCTACTCTGTTTGTCTAACTGGCTACACTGTGTCTAACTAGCTACACTGTCTAACTAGCTACACTGTGTCTAACTGGCTACACTGTCTAACTAGCTACACTGTCTAACTAGCTACACTCTCTAACTGGCTACACTGTCTAACTAGCTACACTGTGTCTAACTAGCTACACTGTGTCTTACTGGCTACACTGTCTAACTAGCTACTCTGTATCTAACTAGCTACACTGTGTCTAATTAGCTACACTGTGTCTAACTAGCTACTGTGTGTCTAACTAGCTACACTGTGTCTAACTGGCTACACTGTCTAACTAGCTACACTGTCTAACTAGTTACACTGTGTCTAACTAGCTACACTGTGTCTAACTGGCTACACTGTCTAACTAGCTACACTGTCTAACTAGCTACACTCTGTCTAACTAGCTACACTGTCTAACTAGCTACACTGTGTCTAACTAGCTACATTGTGTCTAACTAGCTACACTGTGTCTAACTAGCTACTCTGTGTCTAACTGGCTACACTGTCTAACTAGCTACACTGTCTAACTGGCTACACTGTGTCTAACTAGCTACACTGTGTCTAACTAGCTACACTGTTTAACTAGCTTCACTGTCTAACTGGCTACACTGTCTAACTGGCTACACTGTGTATAACTAGCTGCACTGTGTCTAACTAGCTACACTGTCTAACTAGCTACTCTGTGTCTAACTAGCTACACTGTCTAACTAGCTACACTGTGTCTAACTAGCTACACTGTCTAACTAGCTACACTGTGTCTAACTAGCTACACTGTCTAACTAGCTACACTGTGTCTAACTAGCTACACTGTGTCTAACTGGCTACACTGTCTAACTGGCTACACTGTCTAACTAGCTACACTGTGTCTAACTAGCTACACTGTGTCTAACTAGCTACACTGTGTCTAACTAGCTACACTGTGTCTAACTAGCTACTCTGTGTCTAACTGGCTACACTGTCTAACTAGCTACACTGTCTAACTAGCTACACTGTGTCTAACTAGCTACACTGTGTCTAACTGGCTACACTGTCTAACTGGCTACACTGTCTAACTAGCTACACTGTGTCTAACTAGCTGCACTGTGTCTAACTAGCTACACTGTGTCTAACTAGCTACACTGTCTAACTAGCTACACTGTGTCTAACTAGCTACACTGTGTCTAACTGGCTACACTGTCTAACTAGCTACACTGTCTAACTGGCTACACTGTGTCTAACTGGCTACACTGTGTCTAACTGGCTACACTGTGTCTAACTAGCTACACTGTTTAACTAGCTACACTGTCTAACTGGCTACACTGTCTAACTGGCTACACTGTCTAACTTGCTACACTGTGTCTAACTAGCTGCACTGTGTCTAACTAGCTACACTGTCTAACTAGCTACACTGTGTCTAACTGGCTACACTGTCTAACTAGCTACACTGTGTCTAACTAGCTACACTGTGTCTAACTGGCTACTCTGTGTCTAACTACTCAATTCTAATTAATGTAAATATATACTGGTTAATGCTAATATAACCTGTTAATGTTAATATATACTGGTTAATGTTAATATATACGAATAAATGTAAATATATACTGGTTAATGTTAATGTATACTGGTTAATGTAAATATATGCTAATTCATGTTAATATATACTAATTCATGTTAATATATACTGGTTAATGTTAATATATACTGGTTAATGTTAATATATACTGGTTAATGTTAATATATACTGGTTAATGTAAATATATACTGGTTAATGTAAATATATACTGGTTAATGTTAATATATTCTGGTTAATGTAAATATATACTGGTTAATGTAAATATATGCTAATTAATTTTAATATATACTGGTTAATCTTGATATATGCTAATTAATGTTAAAATATACTGGTCAATGTTAATATATGCCAATTAATGTTAATATATGCTAATTAATGTTAATATATACCAATTAATGTTAATATATGCCAATTAATGTTAATATATACCAATTAATGTTAATATATACCAATTAATGTTAATATATACCAATTAATGTTAATATATACCAATTAATGTTAATATATACCAATTAATGTTAATATATACCAATTAATGTCAATATATGCTAATTAATGTTAATATATACTTGTCAATGCTAATTTACTAATTAATGTTAATAAATGCTAATTAATGTTACTATATGCTAATTAATGTCAATGTATGCTGATTAATGTCAATATATGCCAATCAATGGCAATATATGCTAATTAATGTTAATATATGCTAATCAATGTTAATATATGCTAATTAATGTTAATATATGCTAATTAATGTTAATATATACCAATTAATGTTAATATATACCAATTAATGTTAATATATACCAATTAATGTTAATATATACTAATCAATGTCAATATATGCTAAATAATGTTAATATATACTTGCCAATGCTAATTTACTAATTAATGTTAATAAATGCTAATTAATGTTAATATATGCTAATTAATGTCAATGTATGCTGATTAATGTCAATATATGCCAATCAATGTCAATATATGCTAATTAATGTTAATATATGCTAATTTATTTTAATCTCATCCCCTTTGCGTTTCAGGCTCCCACTTCTCCCCCCCCCCTGCTCGCCCCGCCCTGCCCCCTAGCCCCGCCCCCTAGCCCCGCCCCCTAGCCCCGCCCCCTGCCACTCCACAAGCCCCGCCCTTTCACTGCCTCCACTACAACCGCGTCAACTTTGCCGCGGTCCCTTGCGTTGTGAAATTCGCAAATTTCACCCCTCCCCCCTCCTCCCTCTTGAATCTCATTTGGTGGGTTAATTATTTTATTTGACACGGTCCCTACGGAGGGTTGTTGTTGTTTACCCTGTGTGGGTGGGTTGTTTGACGCGGTCCCTAAGGAGGGGGTTGGGTTTTGTTTTTAAAGTCTCCCAGTGGTTTGACGCGGTCCCTAAGGGGTGTTTTTTTTACGCTCCCAAAGTGAGTGGTTTGACGCGGTCCCTAAACGTTAAAATTTTAGCCCAAATTTTTATTCCGTTGGATTTTTGACGCGGACCCTTGAGTTGGTGAGTCAGTTGGTGAGTCAGTTGGTCAGTTGGTGAGTTGGTGAGTCAGTTGGTGAGTCGGTTGGTGAGTCGGTTGGTGAGTCGGTTGGTGAGTCGGTCAGTTGGTCAGTGAGTCAGTTGGTCAGTGAGTCAGTTGGTGAGTCAGTTGGTGAGTCGGTTGGTGAGTCGGTTGGTGAGTCAGTTGGTGAGTCGGTCAGTTGGTCAGTGAGTCAGTTGGTCAGTGAGTCAGTTGGTGAGTCAGTTGGTGAGTCAGTTGGTGAGTCAGTTGGTGAGTCAGTTGGTGAGTCAGTTGGTGAGTCAGTTGGTGAGTCGGTTGTTGAGTCGGTTGGTGAGTCGGTTGGTGAGTCGGTTGGTCAGTTGGTTGGTGAGTCGGTTGGTGAGTCAGTTGGTGAGTCAGTTGGTGAGTCAGTTGGTGAGTCAGTTGGTGAGTCAGTTGGTGAGTCGGTTGTTGAGTCGGTTGGTGAGTCGGTTGGTGAGTCGGTTGGTCAGTTGGTGAGTCAGTTGGTGAGTCAGTTGGTGAGTCAGTTGGTGAGTCGGTTGGTGAGTCAGTTGGTGAGTCAGTTGGTGAGTCGGTGAGTGAGTCAGTTGTTGAGTTGGTTGGTGAGTCAGTTGGTGAGTCAGTTGGTGAGTCGGTTGGTGAGTCAGTTGGTGAGTCAGTTGGTGAGTCAGTTGGTGAGTCAGTTGGTGAGGCGGTTGGTGAGTTGGTCAGTTGGTCAGTGAGTCAGTTGGTGAGTCAGTTGGTGAGTCAGTTGGTGAGTCAGTTGGTGAGTCAGTTGGTGAGTCAGTTAGTGAGTCAGTTGGTGAGTTGGTGAGTCAGTTGGTGAGTCAGTTGTTGAGTTGGTTGGTGAGTCGGTTGGTGAGTCGGTTGGTGAGTCGGTTGGTCAGTTGGTGAGTCAGTTGGTGAGTCAGTTGGTGAGTCAGTTGGTGAGTCGGTTGGTGAGTCAGTTGGTGAGTCAGTTGGTGAGTCGGTGAGTGAGTCAGTTGTTGAGTTGGTTGGTGAGTCAGTTGGTGAGTCAGTTGGTGAGTCAGTTGGTGAGTCAGTTGGTGAGTCAGTTGGTGAGTCAGTTGGTGAGTCAGTTGGTGAGTCAGTTGGTGAGGCGGTTGGTCAGTTGGTCAGTGAGTCAGTTGGTGAGTCAGTTGGTGAGTCAGTTGGTGAGTCAGTTGGTGAGTCAGTTAGTGAGTCAGTTGGTGAGTTGGTGAGTCAGTTGGTGAGTCAGTTGTTGAGTTGGTTGGTGAGTCGGTTGGTGAGTCGGTTGGTGAGTCGGTTGGTCAGTTGGTGAGTCAGTTGGTGAGTCAGTGAGTGAGTCGGTGAGTTTGTGAGTCAGTTGGTGAGTCGGTTGGTGAGTCAGTTGGTGAGTCAGTTGTTGAGTTGGTTGGTGAGTCGGTTGGTGAGTTGGTTGGTGAGTCGGTTGGTGAGTCGGTTGGTCAGTTGGTCAGTGAGTCAGTTGGTGAGTCAGTTGGTGAGTTGGTTAGTGAGTTGGTGAGTGAGTTGGTGAGTTGGTGAGTCAGTTGGTGAGTTGGTGAGTGAGTTGGTGAGTCAGTTGGTGAGTTGGTGAGTCAGTTGGTGAGTTGGTGAGTGAGTTGGTGAGTCAGTTGGTGAGTTGGTGAGTCAGTTGGTGAGTTGGTGAGTGAGTTGGTGAGTGAGTTGGTGAGCCCCTTGGTGAGTGAGTTGGTGAGTGAGTTGGTGAGTCAGTCGGTGAGTCGGTGAGTTGGTGAGCCCCTTGGTGAGTGAGGAGCGCATGGAGGGAGTTGAGGGTGGGGGGAGCGCCCCCTCACCCCTGCGTGTGGTGAGGGGCGAGGGGAGGGGCGTGAGGGTCACGGTGTTCAACCCCGAAACGTCGGACATGAGGCCACCCGGAGGTCTGCAGCAGCAGCAGCAGCTGAGAGACACGGCCAAGGTGGCCCGTGGTGAGTGGGTGGGTGGGTGAGTGAGTGGCAGAGTGAGTGAGTGAGCGAGTGGCTGGGTGAGCGAGTGGCTGAGTGAGTGGCTGGGTGAGTGAGTGGCAAAGTGAGTGTCTGAGTGAGTGAGCGAGTGAGTGGCTGAGTGGCTGAGCGAGTGGCTGGGTGATTGAGTGGCTGAGTGGCTGAGCGAGTGGCTGAGTGAGCGAGTGGCTGAGTGAGTGAGTGGCTGAGTGAGTGAGTGGGTGAGTGAGTGGGTGAGTGAGGGGGTGGGTGAGTGAGTGAGTGAGGGGGTGGGTGAGTGAGTGAGGGGGTGAGTGAGTGAGGGGGTGAGTGAGTGAGTGGGTGAGTGAGTGGGTGAGTAAGTGAGTAGGTGAGTGGGTGAGTGAGTGAGGGGGTGAGTGAGTGAGTGGGTGAGTGAGTGGGTGGGTGGGTGGGTGAGTGGGTGAGTGAGTGGCAGAGTGGGTGAGTGGGTGAGTGAGTGAGTGAGTGGGTGGGTGAGTGGGTGAGTGGGTGAGTGAGTGAGCGAGTGGGTGAGTGAGGGGGTGGGTGAGGGGGTGAGTGAGTGAGTGAGTTGGTGAGTGAGTGGGTGAGTGGGTGAGTGAGTGAGTGAGTGGTGAGTGAGTGAGCGAGTGGGTGAGTGAGTGAGTGGCTGGGTGAGCGAGTGAGTGAGTGGGTGAGTGAGTGAGTGAGTGGCTGAGTGAGTGAGTGAGTGGGTGAGTGAGTGAGTGAGTGGGTGAGTGGGTGAGTGAGTGGGTGGGTGAGTGGGTGAGTGGGTGAGTGGGTGAGTGAGTGGGTGAGTGGGTGAGTGAGTGGGTGACTGAGTGGGTGAGTGGGTGGGTGGGTGAGTGGCTGAGTGAGTGAGTGGCTGAGTGAGTGAGTGAGTGGCTGAGTGAGTGGCTGAGTGAGTGGCTGAGTGAGTGAGTGAGTGGCTGAGCGAGTGGCTGAGTGAGTGAGTGGCTGAGTGTCTGAGTGAGTGGCTGAGCGAGTGGCTGGGTGATTGAGTGGCTGAGTGAGCGAGTGGCTGAGTGAGTGAGTGAGTGGGTGAGTGAGGGGGTGGGTGAGTGAGTGAGTGAGGGGGTGGGTGAGTGAGTGAGGGGGTGAGTGAGTGAGGGGGTGGGTGAGTGAGTGAGGGGGTGAGTGAGTGAGTGGGTGAGTGAGTGGGTGAGTAAGTGAGTGAGTGAGTGGGTGAGTGAGTGAGGGGGTGAGTGAGTGAGTGGGTGAGTGAGTGACTGGGTGAGTGAGTAGGTGAGTGGGTGAGTGAGTGAGTGGGTGAGTGAGTGGGTGAGTGGGTGGGTGAGTGAGTGAGTGGGTGAGTGAGTGAGTGGGTGGGTGGGTGAGTGAGTGAGGGGGTGAGTGGGTGAGTGAGTGAGTGGGTGAGTGGGTGAGTGAGTGACTGAGTGTCTGAGTGAGTGTCTGAGTGAGTGTCTGAGTGAGTGTCTGAGTGAGTGTCTAAGTGAGTGTCTGAGTGTCTCTATCCACCTGCCTGTGTGCCCCTAGGCATGTGTGGCAGAATGGCGACTTCCACCACCACCACCACCACCACTCCGCTTGTGGTGGGGGCATCAGCAGGAGCTGCTGCTGGTAGTGGTGGAGCTGCTGGTGGAGCTGGTGGTGGTGGAGCTGGTGGTGGTGGAGCTGCTGCTGGTGGAGCTGCTGGTGGAGCTGCTGCTGGTAGTGGTGGAGCTGCTGGTGGAGCTGCTGGTGGTGGAGCTGCTGGTGGTGGTGGAGCTGCTGCTGGTGGAGCTGCTGGTGGAGCTGCTGCTGGTAGTGGTGGAGCTGCTGGTGGTGGAGCTGCTGCTGGTGGTGGAGCTGCTGCTGCTGCTGGTGGTGGTGGTGGAGCTGGTGGTGGAGCTGGTGGAGCTGGTGGAGCTGGTGGTCGTGGTGGAGCTGCTGGTGGTGGTGGTGGTGGAACCTCTGGTGGTGGAGCTGCTGGTGGAGCTGGTGGAGCTGGTGGTGGAGCTGGTGGTGGAGCCTCTGGTGGTGGAGCTGCTGGTGCTGGTGGAGCTGGTGGTGGAGCCTCTGGTGGTGGTGGTGGAGCTGGTGGTGGAGTGGAACCCCGAGTCGTCCCTGCGCCCGTCATAGACGAGTCTAGGCTGAGCAAGTGCGAGTTGCTAGGCCTGAGGCAAGCGGAGGAGAGGCTGGAGAGGGACAGCGTTCATCGCCTGATCAAGGTACATAGTGACACACACAGTGACACATACAGTGACACACACAGTGACACACACAGTGACACACACAGTGACACACACAGTGACACACACACACAGTGACACACACACACAGTGACACACACACACAGTGACACACAGTGACACACACAGTGACACACACACAGTGACACACACAGTGACACACACACAGTGACACACAGTGACACACACACACAGTGACACACACAGAGACACACACACAGTGACACACACACAGTGACACACACACACAGTGACACACACAGTGACACACACAGTGACACACACAGTGACACACACACACAGTGACACACACACACAGTGACACACACAGTGACACACACACACAGTGACACACACAGTGACACACACAGTGACACACACAGTGACACACACACACAGTGACACACACACACAGTGACACACACACACAGTGACACACACAGTGACACACACACACAGTGACACACACAGTGACACACACAGTGACACACACAGTGACACACACACACAGTGACACACACACACAGTGACACACACACACAGTGACACACAGTGACACACACAGTGACACACACACAGTGACACACACAGTGACACACACACAGTGACACACAGTGACACACACACACAGTGACACACACAGAGACACACACACAGTGACACACACACAGTGACACACACAGTGACACACACACAGTGACACACACACACACAGTGACACACACAGTGACACACACACAGTGACACACACAGTGACACACACAGTGACACACACACACAGTGACACACACAGTGACACACACAGTGACACACACACACAGTGACACACACAGTGACACACACACACAGTGACACACACACACAGTGACACACACACACAGTGACACACACACACAGTGACACACAGTGACACACACAGTGACACACACACAGTGACACACACAGTGACACACACACAGTGACACACAGTGACACACACACACAGTGACACACACAGAGACACACACACAGTGACACACACACAGTGACACACACAGTGACACACACACAGTGACACACACACACAGTGACACACACAGTGACACACACAGTGACACACACACAGTGACACACACAGTGACACACACAGTGACACACACACACAGTGACACACACAGTGACACACACAGTGACACACACACAGTGACACACACAGTGACACACACACACAGTGACACACACACACAGTGACACACACACAGTGACACACACAGTGACACACACAGTGACACACACAGTGACACACACACAGTGACACACACACACAGTGACACACAGTGACACACACAGTGACACACACAGTGACACACACACAGTGACACACACAGTGACACAC
The DNA here is from genome assembly GCF_048934315.1 of Petromyzon marinus. Classification (NCBI taxonomy): domain Eukaryota; kingdom Metazoa; phylum Chordata; class Hyperoartia; order Petromyzontiformes; family Petromyzontidae; genus Petromyzon; species Petromyzon marinus. The sequence goes on from NW_027422628.1 coordinate 100,408, forward strand.
ACACACAGTGACACACACACACAGTGACACACACACACAGTGACACACACAGTGACACACACAGTGACACACACAGTGACACACTCAGTGACACACACACAGTGACACACACTCAGTGACACACACAGTGACACACACAGTGACACACACACAGTGACACACACACAGTGACACACACACACAGTGACACACACAGTGACACACACACAGTGACACACACACAGTGACACACACACAGTGACACACACAGTGACACACACAGTGACACACACAGTGACACACACACAGTGACACACACAGTGACACACACACAGTGACACAGTGACACACACACAGTGTCACACACACAGTGACACACACAGTGACACACACAGTGACACACACACAGTGACACACACACAGTGACACACACAGTGACACACACACAGTGACACACACAGTGACACACACAGTGACACACACAGTGACACACACACACAGTGACACACACACAGTGACACACACACAGTGACACACAGTGACACACAGTGACACACAGTGACACACACAGTGACACACACAGTGACACACACACAGTGACACACACACAGTGACACACACAGTGACACACACACAGTGACACACACAGTGCCTCACACAGTGACACACACACAGTGACACACACACAGTGACACACACACAGTGACACACACACAGTGACACACACAGTGACACACACAGTGACACACACACAGTGACACACACAGTGACACACACACACAGTGACACACACACAGTGACACACACAGTGACACACACACAGTGACACACACACAGTGACACACACACAGTGACACACACAGTGACACACACAGTGACACACACACAGTGCCTCACACAGTGACACACACACAGTGACACACACACAGTGACACACACACAGTGACACACACAGTGACACACACACAGTGACACACACACAGTGACACACACAGTGACACACACAGTGACACACACACAGTGACACACACACAGTGACACACACACACACAGTGACACACACACACACAGTGACACACACACACAGTGACACACACACAGTGACACACACACAGTGACACACACACAGTGACACACACAGTGACACACACACAGTGACACACACACAGTGACACACACAGTGACACACACACAGTGACACACACACAGTGACACACACAGTCACACATACAGTGACACACACAGTGAAACACACACAGTGACACACACACAGTGACACACACAGTCACACATACAGTGACACACACAGTGACACACACACAGTGACACACACACAGTGACACACACAGTCACACATACAGTGACACACACAGTGACACACACACAGTGACACACACAGTCACACATACAGTGACACACACACAGTGACACACACACACAGTGACACACACACACACACAGTGACACACACACACACAGTGACACACACACACAGTGACACACACACACAGTGACACACACACACACAGTGACACACACACACAGTGACACACACACACAGTGACACACACACAGTGACACACACACAGTGACACACACAGTGACACACACACAGTGACACACACACAGTGACACACACACAGTGACACACACAGTCACACATACAGTGACACACACAGTGACACACACACAGTGACACACACAGTGACACACACAGTCACACATACAGTGACACACACAGTGACACACACACAGTGACACACACAGTCACACACACAGTGACACACACAGTGACACACACACAGTGACACACACACAGTCACACACACAGTGACACACACACAGTGACACACACACACACAGTGACACACACACACACAGTGACACACACACACAGTGACACACACAGTGACACACACACAGTGACACACACACAGTGACACACACAGTGACACACACAGTGACACACACACAGTGACACACACACAGTGACACACACAGTGACACACACACAGTGACACACACACAGTGACACACACACAGTGACACATACAGTGACACACACAGTGACACACACACAGTGACACACACAGTCACACATACAGTGACACACACACAGTGACACACACACACAGTGACACACACACACACAGTGACACACACACACACAGTGACACACACACACAGTGACACACACACACACAGTGACACACACACACACAGTGACACACACACACAGTGACACACACAGTGACACACACACAGTGACACACACAGTGACACACACACAGTGACACACACACAGTGACACACACAGTGACACACACACAGTGACACACACACAGTGACACACACACAGTGACACACACAGTCACACATACAGTGACACACACAGTGAAACACACACAGTGACACACACACAGTGACACACACAGTCACACATACAGTGACACACACAGTGACACACACACAGTGACACACACACAGTGACACACACAGTCACACATACAGTGACACACACAGTGACACACACACAGTGACACACACAGTCACACATACAGTGACACACACACAGTGACACACACACACACAGTGACACACACACACACAGTGACACACACACACAGTGACACACACACACAGTGACACACACACACACAGTGACACACACACACAGTGACACACACACACAGTGACACACACACAGTGACACACACACAGTGACACACACAGTGACACACACACAGTGACACACACACAGTGACACACACACAGTGACACACACAGTCACACATACAGTGACACACACAGTGACACACACACAGTGACACACACAGTGACACACACAGTCACACATACAGTGACACACACAGTGACACACACACAGTGACACACACAGTCACACACACAGTGACACACACAGTGACACACACACAGTGACACACACACAGTCACACACACAGTGACACACACACAGTGACACACACACACACAGTGACACACACACACACAGTGACACACACACACAGTGACACACACAGTGACACACACACAGTGACACACACACAGTGACACACACAGTGACACACACAGTGACACACACACAGTGACACACACACAGTGACACACACAGTGACACACACACAGTGACACACACACAGTGACACACACACAGTGACACATACAGTGACACACACAGTGACACACACACAGTGACACACACAGTCACACATACAGTGACACACACACAGTGACACACACACACAGTGACACACACACACACAGTGACACACACACACACAGTGACACACACACACAGTGACACACACACACACAGTGACACACACACACACAGTGACACACACACACAGTGACACACACAGTGACACACACACAGTGACACACACAGTGACACACACACAGTGACACACACACAGTGACACACACAGTGACACACACACAGTGACACACAGTCACACATACAGTGACACACACAGTGACACACACACAGTGACACACACACAGTGACACACACAGTCACACATACAGTGACACACAGTGACACACACACAGTGACACACACAGTCACACATACAGTGACACACACAGTGACACACACAGTGACACACACACAGTGACACACACACAGTCACACACACAGTGACACACACAGTGACACACACTCAGTGACACACTCAGTGACACACACAGTGACACACACTCAGTGACACACTCAGTGACACACACAGTGACACACACAGTGACACACACAGACACACACACTCAGTGACACACACACAGTCACACACACAGTGACACACACAGTGACACACACAGACACACACACTCAGTGACACACACACAGTCACACACACAGTGACACACACAGTGACACACACACACAGTGACACACACACAGTGACACACAGTGACACACACACAGTGACACACACAGTGACACACACAGTGACACACACACAGTGACACACACACAGTGACACACTACACACAGTTACAAACACAGTGACACACACACACAGTGACACACACACACAGTGACACACACACAGTGACACACACACACACAGTGACACACACACACAGTGACACACACACACAGTGACACACACAGTGACACACACACAGTGACACACACACACAGTGACACACACAGTGACACACACAGACAGTGACACACACACACACACAGTGACACACATACACACAGTGACACACACACACAGTTACACACACACACACAGTTACACACACACACAGTGACACACACACACACAGTGACACACACAGTGACACACACAGTGACACACACAGTGACACACACAGTGACACACACACACAGTTACACACACACACAGTTACACACACACACAGTTACACACACACACAGTTACACACACAGTGACACACACACACAGTTACACACACACACACAGTGACACACACACACACAGTGACACACACACAGTGACACACACAGTGACACACACACACAGTGACACACACACACAGTGACACACACACAGTGACACACACACACACAGTGACACACACACACAGTGACACACACACACAGTGACACACACAGTGACACAC
>NW_027422628.1:112500-116880 GCF_048934315.1 Petromyzon marinus
GTGTGTGTGTGTGTGTGTGTCTGTGTGTGTCTGTGTGTCTGTGTCTGTGTGTGTGTGTGTCTGTGTGTGTCTCTCTGTGTGTCTGTGTTTGTCTTTGTGTGTGTGTCTCTGTGTGTGTGTGTGTGACTGTGTGTGTGACTGTGTGTGTCTGTGTGTGTCTGTGTGTGTCTGTGACTGTGTGTGTGTCACTGTGTGTGTCTCTCTGTGTGCCGGGAAAGGTCCTGGCAAGGATTATTCAGCATCGCCTTGCCAGGCACGCTGAGGAGAGGCTTGCGGAGCCCCAATGCGGTTTCAGGAAAGGGCGGTCCTGCACAGATGCCATATTTTCTGTCCGTCTGCTACAGCAGAGGTGTAGGGAATTCCAACAAGACCTACATCTCTGCTTTATTGACCTGGTCAAGGCCTATGATACCATCAGTAGGCCTGGGCTTTGGGTTGTTCTTCGTGCTTTTGGAGTACCTGACCCTCTGCTCACGATCATTAAGGACCTTCATGATGGTGAGCGGGCCCGGGTAAAACTACGTGGCCGGGAGTCAGAGCCATTCCCTGTACACCTTGGGGTGCGACAGGGATGTCCTCTGGCTCCCACATTATTTAACATCTATTTTGACCACGTAGTTCGTGAAGCCTTCAATAGCTGTACCGGGGGAATCTCCATATGGTACAGATATAATGGGAGGCTAATCGATGCCCGGGTGCGGTCAAGGGATGGCTCCCTATTGCTCAACCACGTTATGTATGCTGATGATTTGGTAATAGCTGCTCAGTCAGAGGAGGAGTTGGAGACGCTGCTGCTGAGACTGGAGCGTGCCACTAAGAGGTGAGGCCTTACCATCAGCCCCACCAAAACTAAGCACCTGCCTGGGTATTTTGTACCATCGGACACTCCACCCTCACAACTCCCAATCGGTGATGGGGCAGTTGTGGAGAGAGTGGAGAGTTTCCCATACCTGGGCAGTGTGCTTATAACTGGCTCCAGTTTAACAGCAGAGGTCTCACTCCGAATCAGTCGAGCGGCAATATCTTTTCATCGGTTGCGTAACGCTGTGTGGAAGCTACCTGGTCTGTCGCTCCGCACTAAGCTTCAGGTCTTCTCGGCCACGGTCATTCCCTCCCTTCTCTACGCTTGCGAAACGTGGACCCCCCTAATGGAACATCTTCGCCGGTTAGAAACATTTAGGCTGGCCTGCCTACGATCCATCCTGGGTTTAACCAGGCTGGATTGTGTGAGGAGCTCACAAATCCTTGAAAGATCTGGGCAGGGTCCCATCGGTGAGCTCCTCCGGCAGGCAAGGCTGCGATGGCTGGGTCATGTAGCCCGCATGCCCAGCCACCGCATGCCGAAACAGCTTTTGTTCGGCCGGATCGAGGGGGCTAAGCGGGCGCGGCACGGGCTAGAGAAGAGATGGAGTGATGTGGTACAGGAGGACGTGGAGCTGAGTGGACTTGCCGATGACCGGTACCAGCGGTGTCAAGATCGGCCTCTGTGGAGGAGGCTCGTGAAGGATGCTACTGGGCAGTTGGAGGCAGTCGCCCTCCAACAACAACGGAGGGCGGAGGAGCGACGCTCACAACAACGAGCGGAGCGCCGGGTGGCTAAAGCACAGCAGGTTGGCACAGTAGGGGGCACAGGTGGTGCATCAGCCAGTCATCTCAGTCAGTCGACCCGTGGCACCTGGGTCTGCCCCGTGACCTCCTGCCAGCGGGCGTTCGACACTGCACGTGGCCTCAGGGTGCACATAGCCTGGCACAAGCGTCGTGGTGACGTCACCTCCACTTAGTGGCGAATGGCGGTTGTTGTTGTGTGTGTATGTGAGTGTGTGTGTGTCTGTGTGTGTGTGTGTGTCTGTGTGTGTGTCACTGTGTGTGTGTCTCTGTGTCTGTGTGTGTGTGTGTGTCTTTGTGTGTGAGTGTCTAAGTGTGTGTATGTGAGTGTGTGTGTGAGTGTGTGTGTGAGTGTGTGTGTCTGTGTGTCTTTGTGTGTGAGTGTCTAAGTGTGTGTCTCTCTGTGCGTGTCTATGTAGAATGCTCTCTGCGTGTCTATGGGTCATCTGTCACCCGATTTGGATTCGCTGACAGCGACATCAACATCGACATCACCTTCCCATCACACGTGAGTAACATCATCACCACCAACATCACTACCACCATCACCACCAACATCACTACCACCATCACCACCAACATCGCTACCATCATCACTACCATCATCACTACCACCATCACCACCAACATCACTACCACCATCACCACCAACATCACTACCACCATCACTACCATCACCACTACCACCATCACTACCATCACCACTACCATCACTACCATTACTACCACCATCACCACTACCATTACTACCACCATCACCACCATCATCACCACCACCATCAACATCACCACCATCATCACCACCACCATCAGCATCACCACCATCACCACCATCATCATCATCATCATCACAACCACCACCATCACTACCATCACTACCATCATCACTATCATCACCACCATCACTACCACCATCATCACTACCACCATCATCACCATCATCACCACCACCATCATCACTACCACCATCACCACCACCATCACTACCATCATCACAACCATCATCACCACCACCACTACCATCACCATCATCACCTCCACCACCACCATCATCATCACAACCACCACCATCACCACCACCATCACCATCATCAACATCACCATCATCACAACCACTATCATCACCACCATCATCATCACAACCACCACCACTATCACCACCATCACCACCATCATCATCACAACCACCATCACCACCATCATCATCACAACCACCATCACCACCATCATCATCACAACCACCATCACCACCATCATCATTACAACCACCATCACCACCATCATCATCACAACCACCATCACCACCACCACCACCATCATCAACACCATCACCACCATCATCACAACCACCACCATCACCACCATCATCACAACCACCACCATCACCACCATCATCACCATCACCACCTTCACCACCATCATCAACACCATCACCACCATCACCACCATCAACACCATCACCACCATCACCACCACTATCAACACCACCACCATCACCACCACCACCATCATCACAACCACCACCATCACCACCATCACCATCATCACCACCATCACCACCATCACCATCATCACCACCATCACCATCATCACCACCACCATCACCACCACCATCATCACAACCATCACCACCACCATCACCACCATCACCACCACCACCACCACCATCATCACCACCATCACCACCACCACCACCACCATCATCAACACCATCACCACCATCACCATCACCACCACCATCACCACCACCACCATCACCACCATCACCATCACCACCACCAACACCAACACCACCACCACCATCATCATCACAACCATCACCACCACCATCACCACCATCACCACCATCATCAACACCATCACCACCATCATCAACACCACCACCATCATCATCATCACCACCACCATCACCACCACCATCACCACCACCATCACCACCATCATCATCACAACCATCACCACCACCATCACCACCACCATCACCACCACCATCACCACCAACACCATCACCATCATCATCACCACCATCACCACCACCATCACCACCATCACCATCACCACCATCACCACCACCATTACCACCACCACCACCACCACCGTCACCACCACCATCAACACCACCACCATCACCACCACCATTATCACAACCACCACCATCATCACAACCACCACCATCACCACCATCATCATCACAACCAGCACCATCACCACCATCACCACCACCATCACCATCACCACCATCACCACTACCACCATCACCACCATCACCACCACCATCACCACCATCACCATCACCACCACCACCACCATCACCACAATCACCACCACCACCATCACCTCCACCACCATCACCACCACCATCACCACCACCACCATCACCACCACCACCACCACCACCATCACAACCACCATCATCAACACCACCACCACCACCACCATCACAACCACCATCACAACCACCATCACCACCATCACCACCATCACCACCGCCATCACCACCACCATCATCACCACCATCACCACCACCACCATCACCACCACCATCATCACAACCACCACCATCATCACAACCACCACCATCACCACCATCATCACAACCACCACCATCACCATCACCACTATCACCACCACCATCACCACCATCACCACCATCACCACCACCATCACCACCATCACCACCACCATCACCACCATCACCACCATCACCACCACCATCAACACCATCACCACCATCACCACCACCATCACCACTATCACCACCATCACCACCACCAT
>NW_027422628.1:116980-119480 GCF_048934315.1 Petromyzon marinus
AGTACCTATAGTACCTATAGTACTAGAACCACTAGTGCCTCTAGCACCTCTAGAACCACTAGTGCCTCTAGCACCACTAGTGCCTCTAGCACCTATAATACTAGTACTACTAGTGCCTCTAGTACCTCTAGTACTACTAGTACCTATAGTACCTATAGTACTAGTACTACTAGTGCCTCTAGTACCTATAGTACCTCTAGTACCTATAGTACTAGTACTACTAGTGCCTCTAGTACCTATAGTACTAGTACTACTAGCACCTCTAGTACCTATAGTACTAGTACTACTAGCACCTCTAGTACCTATAGTACTAGTACTACTAGTACCTATAGTACCTATAGTACTAGTACTACTAGCACCTCTAGTACCTATAGTACCTCTAGTACTAGTAATACTATTACCTCTAGTACCTATAGTACTAGTACCTGTAGCAGTAGTACCTCTAGTACCTATAGTACTAGTACTACTAGTACCTCTAGTACCTATAGTACCTCTAGTACCTCTAGTACTAGTACCTGTAGTAGTAGTACCTCTAGAACCACTAGTGCCTCTAGTACCTATAGTACTAGTACTACTAGTGCCTCTAGTACCTATAGTACTAGTACTACTAGTACCTCTAGTACCTATAGTACTAGTACTACTAGTATCTCTAGTACCTATAGTACTAGTACTACTAGTACCTCTAGTACCTATAGTACTAGTATTACTAGTACCTCTAGTACCTATAGTACTAGTACTACTAGTACCTCTAGTACCTATAGTACTAGTACTACTAGTGCCTCTAGTACCTATAGTACTAGTACTACTAGCACCTCTAGTACCTATAGTACTAGTACTACTAGTGCCTCTAGTACCTATAGTACTAGTACTACTAGTACCTCTAGTACCTATAGTACTAGTACTACTAGTACCTCTAGTACCTATAGTACTAGTACTACTAGTACCTCTAGTACCTATAGTACTAGTACTACTAGCACCTCTAGTACCTATAGTACTAGTACTACTAGTACCTCTAGTACCTATAGTACTAGTACTACTAGTACCTCTAGTACCTATAGTACTAGTACTACTAGTACCTCTAGTACCTATAGTACTAGTACTACTAGAACCACTAGTACCTATAGTACTAGTACTACTAGTACCTCTAGTACCTATAGTACTAGTACTACTAGCACCTCTAGTACCTATAGTACTAGTACTACTAGTACCTCTAGTACCTATAGTACTAGTACTACTAGCACCTCTAGTACCTATAGTACTAGTACTACTAGTACCTCTAGTACCTATAGTACTAGTACTACTAGCACCTCTAGTACCTATAGTACTAGTACTACTAGTACCTCTAGTACCTATAGTACTAGTACTACTAGCACCTCTAGTACCTATAGTACTAGTACTACTAGTACCTCTAGTACCTATAGTACTAGTACTACTAGCACCTCTAGTACCTATAGTACTAGTACTACTAGTACCTCTAGTACCTATAGTACTAGTACTACTAGCACCTCTAGTACCTATAGTACTAGTACTACTAGTACCTCTAGTACCTATAGTACTAGTACTACTAGTACCTGTAGTACTACTAGTACCTCTTGTACCTATAGTACTAGTACTACTAGTACATGTAGTACTACTAGTACCTCTAGAACCACTAGAACCACTAGTACCTCTAGTACCTATAGTCCTAGTACTACTAGTACCTCTAGTACCTATAGTACTAGTACCTGTAGCAGTAGTACCTCTAGAACCACTAGTACTAGTACTACTAGTACCTCTAGCACCTATAGTACTAGTACTACTAGTACCTCTAGTACCTATAGTACTAGTACTACTAGTACCTCTAGAACCTCAAATACTAGTACTACTAGTACCTCTAGTACCTATAGTACTAGTACCACTAGTACCTCTAGTACCTATAGTACTAGTACCACTAGTACCTCTAGTACCTATAGTACTAGTACTACTAGTACCTCTAGTACCTATAGTACTAGTACTACTAGTACCTCTAGTACCTATAGTACTAGTACTACTAGTACCTCTAGTACCTATAGTACTAGTACTACTAGTACCTCTAGTACCTATAGTACTAGTACTACTAGCACCTCTAGTACCTATAGTACTAGTACTACTAGTACCTCTAGTACCTATAGTACTAGTACTACTAGTACCTCTAGTACCTATAGTACCTCTAGTACCTCTAGTACTAGTACCTGTAGCAGTAGTACCTCTAGAACCACTAGTACTAGTACTACTAGTGCCTCTAGTACCTATAGTACTAGTACTACTAGTACCTCTAGTACCTATAGTACTAGTACTACTAGCACCTCTAGTACCTATAGTACTAGTACTACTAATACCTCTAGTACCTATAGTACTAGTACTACTAGTGCCTCTAGTACTTATAGTACTAGTACTACTAGTGCCTCTAGTACCTATAGTACTAGTACTACTAGCACCTCTAGTACCTATAGTACTAGTACTACTAGTACCTCTAGTACCT
>NW_027422628.1:124480-184480 GCF_048934315.1 Petromyzon marinus
ACACACAGTTACACACACACAGTTACACGTGTTATACACACACAGTTACACACACAGTTACACACACACAGTTACACACACACAGTTACACGTGTTATACACACACAGTTACACACACAGTTACACACACACAGTTACACACACACAGTTACACGTGTTATACACACACAGTTACACACACAGTTACACACACACGTGGTGAACTCCATGCCCTGGGGGCACTCTGCACACACACACAGTTACACACACACGTGGTGAACTCCATGCCCTGGGGGCACTCTGCACACACACACACACAGTTACACACACACAGTTACACAGTGACACACACACACGTGGTGAACTCCATGCCCTGGGGGCACTCTGCACACACACACACACACAGTTACACACACAGTGACACACACACACAGTGACACACAGTTACACACAGTTACACACACACACAGTTACACACGCAGTTACACACACAGACACGTGTTACACACACACAAACACAGTTACACACACAGTGACACACACACACAGTGACACACACACAGTTACACACACAGTGACACACACACAGAGTGACACACACACACAGTTACACACACAGACACATACACACAGACACACACACACAGATACACACACAGATACACACACACAGATACACACACACGTGTTACACACACACACACGTGTTACACACACACACAGACACACAGACACACACAGTTACACACACACATACACACACAGTTACACACAGACACTACAATCACTACACACACACTACACACACTACACACACACTACACACACTACACACACACACTACACACACACACTACACACACACTACACACACACACTACACACATTACAAACACTACACACACACTACACACACACTACACACACACTACACACACTACACACACACTACACACACTACACACACACTACACACACTACACACACACTACACACACACTACACACACACTACACACACACACTACACACACTACAGACACACTACACACACACTATAAGTACTCACTGTGTGTGTGCTCACTGTGTGTTCACTCACTGTGTGTGTGTTCACTCACTGTGTGTGTTCACTCACTGTGTGTTCACTCACTGTGTGTTCACTCACTGTGTGTGTGTTCACTCACTGTGTGTTCACTCACTGTGTGTGTGTTCACTCACTGTGTGTTCACTCACTGTGTGTGTGTTCACTCACTGTGTGTGTTCACTCACTGTGTGTTCACTCACTGTGTGTTCACTCACTGTGTGTGTTCACTCACTGTGTGTTCACTCACTGTGTGTTCACTCACTGTGTGTGTTCACTCACTGTGTGTTCACTCACTGTGTGTGTGTTCACTCACTGTGTGTGTTCACTCACTGTGTGTTCACTCACTGTGTGTGTGTGTTCACTCACTGTGTGTTCACTCACTGTGTGTGTGTTCACTCACTGTGTGTTCACTCACTGTGTGTTCACTCACTGTGTGTGTTCACTCACTGTGTGTTCACTCACTGTGAGTGTGTTCACTCACTGTGTGTGTTTTCACTCACTGTGTGTTCACTCACTGTGTGTGTTCACTCACTGTGTGTGTTCACTCACTGTGTGTTCACTCACTGTGTGAGTGTGTGTTCACTCACTGTGTGTTCACTCACTGTGTGTGTGTTCACTCACTGTGTGTTCACTCACTGTGTGTGTTCACTCACTGTGTGTGTTCACTCACTGTGTGTTCACTCACTGTGTGTTCACTCACTCACTGTGTGTTCACTCACTGTGTATTCACTCACTGTGTGTGTTCACTCACTGTGTGTGTTCACTCACGGGGTGTGTGTTCACTCACTGTGTGAGTGTGTGTTCACTCACTGTGTGTTCACTCACTGTGTGTGTACACTCACTGTGTGTTCACTCACTGTGTGTTCACTCACTGTGTGTGTTCACTCACTGTGTGTTCACTCACTGTGTGTTGACTCACTGTGTGTGTGTTCACTCACTGTGTGTGTTCACTCACTGTGTGTTCACTCACTGTGTGTTCACTCACTGTGAGTGTGTGTTCACTCACTGTGTGTGTTCACTCACTGTGTGTGTGTTCACTCACTGTGTGTTCACTCACTGTGTGTGTTCACTCACTGTGTGTTCACTCACTGTGTGTGTTCACTCACTGTGTGTTCACTCACTGTGTGTGTTCACTCACTGTGTGTTCACTCACTGTGTGTGTTCACTCACTGTGTGTTCACTCACTGTGTGTGTGTTCACTCACTGTGTGTGTGTTCACTCACTGTGTGTGTGTGTGTTCACTCACTGTGTGTTCACTCACTGTGTGAGTGTGTGTTCACTCACTGTGAGTGTTCACTCACTGTGTGTGTGAGTTCACTCACTGTGTGTTCACTCACTGTGAGTGTTCACTCACTGTGTGTTCACTCACTGTGTTCACTCACTGTGTGTGTGTGTTCACTCACTGTGTGTTCACTCACTGTGTGTGAGTGTGTTCACTCACCGGGTGTGTGTTCACTCACTGTGTGTTGACTCACTGTGTGTGTGTTCACTCACTGTGTGTGTTCACTCACTGTGTGTTCACTCACTGTGTGTTCACTCACTGTGAGTGTGTGTTCACTCACTGTGTGTGTTCACTCACTGTGTGTGTGTTCACTCACTGTGTGTTCACTCACTGTGTGTGTTCACTCACTGTGTGTTCACTCACTGTGTGTGTTCACTCACTGTGTGTTCACTCACTGTGTGTGTTCACTCACTGTGTGTTCACTCACTGTGTGTTCACTCACTGTGTGTTCACTCACTGTGTGTGTGTTCACTCACTGTGTGTGTGTTCACTCACTGTGTGTTCACTCACTGTGTGAGTGTGTGTTCACTCACTGTGAGTGTTCACTCACTGTGTGTGTGAGTTCACTCACTGTGTGTTCACTCACTGTGTGTTCACTCACTGTGAGTGTTCACTCACTGTGTGTTCACTCACTGTGTGTTCACTCACTGTGTGTGTGTTCACTCACTGTGTGTTCACTCACTGTGTGAGTGTGTTCACTCACCGGGTGTGTGTTCACTCACTGTGTGTTGACTCACTGTGTGTGTGTTCACTCACTGTGTGTTCACTCACTGTGTGTTCACTCACTGTCGGTGTGTGTTCACTCACTGTGTGTGTTCACTCACTGTGTGTGTGTTCACTCACTGTGTGTTCACTCACTGTGTGTGTTCACTCACTGTGTGTTCACTCACTGTGTGTGTTCACTCACTGTGTGTTCACTCACTGTGTGTGTTCACTCACTGTGTGTTCACTCACTGTGTGTGTTCACTCACTGTGTGTTCACTCACTGTGTGTTCACTCACTGTGTGTGTTCACTCACTGTGTGTGTGTTCACTCACTGTGTGTGTGTTCACTCACTGTGTGTTCACTCACTGTGTGAGTGTGTGTTCACTCACTGTGAGTGTTCACTCACTGTGTGTGTGAGTTCACTCACTGTGTGTTCACTCACTGTGTGTTCACTCACTGTGAGTGTTCACTCACTGTGTGTTCACTCACTGTGTGTTCACTCACTGTGTGTGTGTGTTCACTCACTGTGTGTTCACTCACTGTGTGAGTGTGTTCACTCACCGGGTGTGTGTTCACTCACTGTGTGTTGACTCACTGTGTGTGTGTTCACTCACTGTGTGTTCACTCACTGTGTGTTCACTCACTGTCGGTGTGTGTTCACTCACTGTGTGTGTTCACTCACTGTGTGTGTGTTCACTCACTGTGTGTTCACTCACTGTGTGTGTTCACTCACTGTGTGTGTTCACTCACTGTGTGTGTTCACTCACTGTGTGTTCACTCACTGTGTGTGTTTACTCACTGTGTGTTCACTCACTGTGTGTGTTCACTCACTGTGTGTTCACTCACTGTGTGTTCACTCACTGTGTGTGTGTTCACTCACTGTGAGTGTTCACTCACTGTGTGTTCACTCACTGTGTGTTCACTCACTGTGTGTGTGTTCACTCACTGTGTGTTCACTCACTGTGAGTGTGTGTTCACTCACTGTTTGTGTTCACTCACTGTGTGTGTTCACTCACTGTGTGTTCACTCACTGTGTGTGTGTTCACTCACTGTGTGTTCACTCACTGTGTGTGTTCACTCACTGTGTGTGTGTGTGTTCACTCACTGTGTGTGTGTACACTCACTGTGTGTGTGTACACTCACTGTGTGTTCACTCACTGTGTGTGTGTTCACTCACTGTGTGTGTGTACACTCACTGTGTGTGTGTACACACTCACTGTGTGTGTGTTCACTCACTGTGTGTGTTCACTCACTGTGTGAGTGTGTGTTCACTCACTGTGAGTGTTCACTCACTGTGTGTGTGAGTTCACTCACTGTGTGTTCACTCACTGTGAGTGTTCACTCACTGTGAGTGTTCACTCACTGTGTGTTCACTCACTGTGTGTTCACTCACTGTGTGTGTGTGTTCACTCACTGTGTGTTCACTCACTGTGTGTGAGTGTGTTCACTCACCGGGTGTGTGTTCACTCACTGTGTGTTCACTCACCGGGTGTGTGTTCACTCACTGTGTGTTCACTCACTGTGTGTGAGTGTTCACTCACCGGGTGTGTGTTCACTCACTGTGTGTGTTCACTCACTGTGTGTGTGTTCACTCACTGTGTGTGTGTGTTCACTCACTGTGTGTGAGTGTGTTCACTCACTGTGTGTGTGTTCACTCACTGTGTGTGTGTTCACTCACTGTGAGTGTGTGTTCACTCACTGTGTGTGTTCACTCACTGTGTGTGTGTTCACTCACTGTGTGTTCACTCACTGTGTGTGTTCACTCACTGTGTGTTCACTCACTGTGTGTGTTCACTCACTGTGTGTTCACTCACTGTGTGTTCACTCACTGTGAGTGTGTGTTCACTAACTGTGTGTGTGTTCACTCACTGTGTGTTCACTCACTGTGAGTGTTCACTCACTGTGTGTGTTCACTCACTGTGTGTGTGTACACTCACTGTGTGTTCACTCACTGTGTGTTCACTCACTGTGTGTGTGTGTGTTCACTCACTGTGTGTGTGTGTGTTCACTCACTGTGTGTTCACTCACTGTGTGTGTTCACTCACTGTGTGTTCACTCACTGTGTGTTCACTCACTGTGAGTGTGTGTTCACTAACTGTGTGTGTGTTCACTCACTGTGTGTTCACTCACTGTGAGTGTTCACTCACTGTGTGTGTTCACTCACTGTGTGTGTGTACACTCACTGTGTGTTCACTCACTGTGTGTTCACTCACTGTGTGTGTGTGTGTTCACTCACTGTGTGTGTGTGTGTTCACTCACTGTGTGTTCACTCACTGTGAGTGAGTGTTCACTCACCGGGTGTGTGTGTGTTCACTCACTGTGTGTTCACTCACTGTGTGTTCACTCACTGTGAGTGTTCACTCACCGGGTGTGTGTGTGTTCACTCACTGTGTGTTCACTCACTGTGTGTTCACTCACTGTGTGTTCACTCACTGTGAGTGTGTGTTCACTAACTGTGTGTGTGTTCACTCACTGTGTGTTCACTCACTGTGAGTGCTCACTCACTGTGTGTGTTCACTCACTGTGTGTGTGTACACTCACTGTGTGTTCACTCACTGTGTGTTCACTCACTGTGTGTGTGTGTGTTCACTCACTGTGTGTGTGTGTGTTCACTCACTGTGTGTTCACTCACTGTGTGTGTTCACTCACTGTGTGTTCACTCACTGTGTGTTCACTCACTGTGAGTGTGTGTTCACTAACTGTGTGTGTGTTCACTCACTGTGTGTTCACTCACTGTGAGTGTTCACTCACTGTGTGTGTTCACTCACTGTGTGTGTGTACACTCACTGTGTGTTCACTCACTGTGTGTTCACTCACTGTGTGTGTGTGTGTTCACTCACTGTGTGTGTGTGTTCACTCACTGTGTGTTCACTCACTGTGAGTGAGTGTTCACTCACCGGGTGTGTGTGTGTTCACTCACTGTGTGTTCACTCACTGTGTGTTCACTCACTGTGAGTGTTCACTCACCGGGTGTGTGTGTGTTCACTCACTGTGTGTTCACTCACTGTGTGTTCACTCACTGTGTGTTCACTCACTGTGAGTGTGTGTTCACTAACTGTGTGTGTGTTCACTCACTGTGTGTTCACTCACTGTGAGTGTTCACTCACTGTGTGTGTTCACTCACTGTGTGTGTGTACACTCACTGTGTGTTCACTCACTGTGTGTTCACTCACTGTGTGTGTGTGTTCACTCACTGTGTGTGTGTGTGTTCACTCACTGTGTGTTCACTCACTGTGTGTGTTCACTCACTGTGTGTTCACTCACTGTGTGTTCACTCACTGTGAGTGTGTGTTCACTAACTGTGTGTGTGTTCACTCACTGTGTGTTCACTCACTGTGAGTGTTCACTCACTGTGTGTGTTCACTCACTGTGTGTGTGTTCACTCACTGTGTGTTCACTCACTGTGTGTGTGTGTGTTCACTCACTGTGTGTGTGTGTGTTCACTCACTGTGTGTTCACTCACTGTGAGTGAGTGTTCACTCACCGGGTGTGTGTGTGTTCACTCACTGTGTGTTCACTCACTGTGTGTTCACTCACTGTGAGTGTTCACTCACTGTGTGTGTGTGTTCACTCACTGTGTGTGTTCACTCACTGTGAGTGTGTGTGTGTTCACTCACTGTGTGTGTGTGTTCACTCACTGTGTGTTCACTCACTGTGAGTGTTCACTCACTGTGTGTGTGTGTTCACTCACTGTGTGTGTTCACTCACTGTGAGTGTGTGTGTGTTCACTCACTGTGTGTGTGTGTTCACTCACTGTGTGTGTGTGTGTTCACTCACTGTGTGTGAGTGTGTTCACTCACTGTGAGTGAGTGTTCACTCACAGTGAGTGAGTGTGTTCACTCACTGTGAGTGTTCACTCACTGTGTGTGTGTGTGTTCACTCACTGTGAGTGTTCACTCACTGTGTGTTCACTCACTGTGAGTGTTCACTCACCGGGTGTGTGTTCACTCACTGTGTGTGTGTGTGTGTGTGTTCACTCACTGTGTGTGTGTGTGTTCACTCACTGTGTGTTCACTCACTGTGTGTGTTCACTCACTGTGTGTTCACTCACTGTGTGTTCACTCACTGTGAGTGTGTGTTCACTAACTGTGTGTGTGTTCACTCACTGTGTGTTCACTCACTGTGAGTGTTCACTCACTGTGTGTGTTCACTCACTGTGTGTGTGTACACTCACTGTGTGTTCACTCACTGTGTGTTCACTCACTGTGTGTGTGTGTGTTCACTCACTGTGTGTGTGTGTGTTCACTCACTGTGTGTTCACTCACTGTGAGTGAGTGTTCACTCACCGGGTGTGTGTGTGTTCACTCACTGTGTGTTCACTCACTGTGTGTTCACTCACTGTGAGTGTTCACTCACTGTGTGTGTGTGTTCACTCACTGTGTGTGTTCACTCACTGTGAGTGTGTGTGTGTTCACTCACTGTGTGTGTGTGTTCACTCACTGTGTGTTCACTCACTGTGAGTGTTCACTCACTGTGTGTGTGTGTTCACTCACTGTGTGTGTTCACTCACTGTGAGTGTGTGTGTGTTCACTCACTGTGTGTGTGTGTTCACTCACTGTGTGTGTGTGTGTTCACTCACTGTGTGTGAGTGTGTTCACTCACTGTGAGTGAGTGTTCACTCACAGTGAGTGAGTGTGTTCACTCACTGTGAGTGTTCACTCACTGTGTGTGTGTGTGTTCACTCACTGTGAGTGTTCACTCACTGTGTGTTCACTCACTGTGAGTGTTCACTCACCGGGTGTGTGTTCACTCACTGTGTGTGTGTGTGTGTTCACTCACTGTGTGTGAGTGTGTTCACTCACTGTGTGTGTGTGTTCACTCACTGTGAGTGTTCACTCACTGTGAGTGTTCACTCACTGTGTGTGTGTGTGTGTTCACTCACTGTGTGTGAGTGTGTTCACTCACTGTGTGTGTGTGTGTGTTCACTCACTGTGAGTGTTCACTCACTGTGAGTGTTCACTCACTGTGTGTTCACTCACTGTGAGTGTTCACTCACTGTGTGTGTGTGTGTTCACTCACTGTGTGTGTGTGTTCACTCACTGTGAGTGTTCACTCACTGTGAGTGTTCACTCACTGTGTGTGTGTGTGTTCACTCACTGTGTGTTCACTCACTGTGTGTTCACTCACTGTGTGTGTGTTCACTCACTGTGAGTGTGTGTTCACTCACTCACTCACTGTGTGTGTGTGTTCACTCACTGTGTGTGTGTGTGTTCACTCACTGTGTTTGTTCACTCACTGTGTGTTCACTCACTGTGAGTGTTCACTCACCGTGTGTGCAGGCTGTGTCTAGAAGGTGGTTGAGGTTTTCCTGGAGTCGCGCTGAGCAAATTGCGAGGAGCCTTCTCTGAGCTGAGCAAAGCGCCTCCTGTAGGTTGTGAGCAGTCCTACACAGTGGTGAGGAGTGGTGAGGAGTGGTGGTGAGTGGTGGTGAGTGGTGGTGAGGACTGGTGAGTGGTGGTGAGTGGTGGTTAGGAGTGGTGAGTGAGTGAGTGAGTGGTGAGTGAGTGAGTGGCTGAGCTGAGCAAAGCGCCTCCTGTAGGTTGTGAGCAGTCCTACACGCAGTGGTGAGGAGTGGTGAGGAGTGGTGAGGAGTGGTGAGGAGTGGTGAGGACTGGTGAGGAGTGGTGAGGAGTGGTGGTGAGTGAGTGAGTGGTGAGTGAGTGAGTGGCTGAGCTGAGCAAAGCGCCTCCTGTAGGTTGTGAGCAGTCCTACACAGTGGTGAGGAGTGGTGAGGAGTGGTGAGGAGTGGTGAGGAGTGGTGAGGACTGGTGAGGACTGGTGAGTGGTGGTGAGGAGTGGTGGTGAGGAGTGGTGAGTGAGTGGTGAGTGAGTGGCTGAGCTGAGCAAAGCGCCTCCTGTAGGTTGTGAGCAGTCCTACACAGTGGTGAGGAGTGGTGAGGAGTGGTGAGGAGTGGTGGTGAGGAGTGGTGAGTGGTGAGTGGTGAGTGAGTGAGTGGTGAGTGAGTGGGTGAGTGACTGAGCTGAGCAAAGCGCCTCCTGTAGGTTGTGAGCAGTCCTACACGCAGTGGTGAGGAGTGGTGAGGAGTGGTGAGGAGTGGTGAGGAGTGGTGGTGAGGAGTGGTGAGGAGTGGTGAGTGAGTGGTGAGTGGTGAGTGAGTGGGTGAGTGAGTGGGTGAGTGAGTGAGTGGCTGAGCTGAGCAAAGCGCCTCCTGTAGGTTGTGAGCAGTCCTACACAGTGGTGAGGAGTGGTGAGGAGTGGTGAGGAGTGGTGAGGACTGGTGAGTGGTGGTGAGTGAGTGGTGAGTGAGTGGGTGAGTGGGTGAGTGAGTGAGTGGGTGAGTGAGTGAGTGGGTGGGTGAGTGAGTGAGTGGGTGAGTGAGTGGGTGAGTGAGTGGTGGTTAGTGAGTGGGTGAGTGAGTGGTGAGGACTGGTGAGGACTGGTGAGTGGTGAGTGAGTGGTGAGTGGTGGTGAGTGAGTGGTGAGTGAGTGAGTGAGTGGCTGAGCTGAGCAAAGCGCCTCCTGTAGGTTGTGAGCAGTCCTACACAGTGGTGAGGAGTGGTGAGTGGTGGTGAGTGGTGGTGAGGACTGGTGAGTGGTGAGGAGTGGTGGTGAGTGAGTGGTGAGTGGTGAGGAGTGAGTGAGTGGTGAGTGAGTGAGTGGCTGAGCTGAGCAAAGCGCCTCCTGTAGGTTGTGAGCAGTCCTACACAGTGGTGAGGAGTGGTGGTGAGGAGTGGTGAGGAGTGGTGAGGAGTGGTGGTGAGGAGTGGTGAGGACTGGTGAGTGGTGAGTGAGTGGGTGAGTGAGTGAGTGGCTGAGCTGAGCAAAGCGCCTCCTGTAGGTTGTGAGCAGTCCTACACAGAGTGGTGAGTGGTGGTGAGGAGTGGTGAGGAGTGGTGAGGAGTGGTGAGGAGTGGTGGTGAGGAGTGGTGAGTGAGTGAGTGGTGAGTGAGTGAGTGAGTGGCTGAGCTGAGCAAAGCGCCTCCTGTAGGTTGTGAGCAGTCCTACACAGAGTGGTGAGGAGTGGTGAGGAGTGGTGAGTGGTGGTGAGTGGTGGTGAGGAGTGGTGAGTAGTGGTGAGTGGTGGTGAGTGAGTGAGTGGCTGAGCTGAGCAAAGCGCCTCCTGTAGGCTGTGAGCAGTCCTACACAGTGGTGAGGAGTGGTGAGTGGTGGTGAGGAGTGGTGAGTGGTGGTGAGGAGTGGTGAGTGAGTGGTGAGGAGTGGTGAGGAGTGGTGAGGAGTGGTGAGTGGTGAGTGAGTGGTGAGTGAGTGAGTGAGTGGCTGAGCTGAGCAAAGCGCCTCCTGTAGGTTGTGAGCAGTCCTACACAGAGTGGTGAGGAGTGGTGAGGAGTGGTGAGTGGTGGTGAGTGGTGGTGAGGACTGGTGAGTGGTGGTGAGTGGTGGTTAGGAGTGGTGAGTGAGTGAGTGAGTGGCTGAGCTGAGCAAAGCGCCTCCTGTAGGTTGTGAGCAGTCCTACACAGAGTGGTGAGGAGTGGTGAGGAGTGGTGAGGAGTGGTGAGGAGTGGTGAGTGAGTGGTGAGTGAGTGGTGAGTGAGTGGTGAGTGAGTGAGTGAGTGGCTGAGCTGAGCAAAGCGCCTCCTGTAGGTTGTGAGCAGTCCTACACAGAGTGGTGAGGAGTGGTGAGGAGTGGTGAGGAGTGGTGAGGAGTGGTGAGGACTGGTGAGTGGTGAGTGGTGGTTAGGAGTGGTGAGTGGTGAGGAGTGGTGGTGAGTGAGTGGTGAGTGAGTGGTGAGTGAGTGAGTGAGTGGCTGAGCTGAGCAAAGCGCCTCCTGTAGGTTGTGAGCAGTCCTACACAGTGGTGAGGAGTGGTGAGGAGTGGTGAGGACTGGTGAGGACTGGTGAGGACTGGTGAGTGAGTGGTGAGTGAGTGGGTGAGTGAGTGAGTGGGTGAGTGAGTGAGTGGTGAGGAGTGGTGAGGAGTGAGGAGTGGTGAGTGAGTGGTGAGTGGTGAGTGAGTGGGTGAGTGAGTGAGTGGTGAGTGAGTGGTGAGGAGTGGCTGAGCTGAGCAAAGCGCCTCCTGTAGGTTGTGAGCAGTCCTACACAGAGTGGTGAGGAGTGGTGAGGAGTGGTGAGGAGTGGTGAGGACTGGTGAGTGGTGGTGAGTGAGTGAGTGAGTGGTGAGTGAGTGAGTGAGTGGCTGAGCTGAGCAAAGCGCCTCCTGTAGGTTGTGAGCAGTCCTACACAGAGTGGTGAGGAGTGGTGGTGAGTGGTGGTGAGGAGTGGTGAGGAGTGGTGAGGAGTGGTGGTGAGGAGTGGTGAGTTGTGAGGAGTGGTGAGTGGTGGTGAGTGAGTGGTGAGTGAGTGGTGAGTGAGTGAGTGGTGAGTGAGTGAGTGGTGAGTGAGTGGTGAGTGAGTGGTGAGTGAGTGAGTGGTGAGTGAGTGAGTGGTGAGTGAGTGAGTGGTGAGTGAGTGAGTGAGTGGCTGAGCTGAGCAAAGCGCCTCCTGTAGGTTGTGAGCAGTCCTACACAGAGTGGTGAGGAGTGGTGAGGAGTGGTGAGGACTGGTGAGGACTGGTGAGTGGTGGTGAGTGGTGGTTAGGAGTGGTGAGTGAGTGAGTGAGTGGTGAGTGAGTGGGTGAGTGAGTGAGTGGGTGAGTGAGTGAGTGGTGAGTGAGTGAGTGAGTGGTGAGGAGTGGTGAGGACTGGTGAGGACTGGTGAGGACTGGTGAGTGGTGGTTAGGAGTGGGTGAGTGAGTGAGTGAGTGGCTGAGCTGAGCAAAGCGCCTCCTGTAGGTTGTGAGCAGTCCTACACAGTGGTGAGGAGTGGTGAGGAGTGGTGAGGAGTGGTGAGGAGTGGTGGTGAGTGAGTGGTGAGTGAGTGGTGAGTGAGTGGTGAGTGAGTGGTGAGTGAGTGAGTGAGTGGCTGAGCTGAGCAAAGCGCCTCCTGTAGGTTGTGAGCAGTCCTACACAGTGGTGAGGAGTGGTGAGGAGTGGTGAGGACTGGTGAGGACTGGTGAGTGGTGGTGAGGAGTGGTGAGTGGTGAGGAGTGGTGAGGAGTGGTGGTGAGTGGTGGTGGTGGTGGTGAGTGGTGAGGAGTGGTGAGTGGTGGTGAGGAGTGGTGAGTGGTGGTGGTGGTGAGTGGTGAGGAGTGGTGAGTGGTGGTGAGGAGTGGTGAGTGAGTGGTGAGTAGTGGTGAGTGAGTGGTGGTGAGTGGTGGTGGTGGTGAGTGGTGAGTGGTGGTGAGTGGTGGTGAGGAGTGGTGAGTGAGTGGTGAGTAGTGGTGAGTGAGTGGCTGAGTGGTGAGTGAGTGAGTGGGTGAGTGAGTGAGTGGTGGTGAGGAGTGGTGGTGAGTGAGTGAGTGGTGAGTGAGTGAGTGAGTGGTGAGTGAGTGAGTGGTGAGTGAGTGAGTGGTGAGTGAGTGAGTGGGTGGTGAGTGAGTGAGTGAGTGGTGAGTGAGTGAGTGGTGGTGAGGAGTGGTGAGTGGTGAGTGAGTGGTGAGTAGTGGTGAGTGAGTGGCTGAGTGGTGAGTGAGTGAGTGGGTGAGTGAGTGAGTGGTGGTGAGGAGTGGTGGTGAGTGAGTGAGTGGTGAGTGAGTGAGTGAGTGGTGAGTGAGTGAGTGAGTGGTGAGTGAGTGAGTGGTGAGTGAGTGAGTGGTGAGTGAGTGAGTGGTGAGTGAGTGAGTGGGTGGTGAGTGAGTGAGTGAGTGGTGAGTGAGTGAGTGGTGGTGAGGAGTGGTGAGTGACTGAGTGAGTGGTGAGTGAGTGAGTGAGTGGTGAGGAGTGGTGGTGAGTGAGTGGTGAGTGAGTGAGTGAGTGGTGAGTGAGTGAGTGGCTGAGCTGAGCAAAGCGCCTCCTGTAGGTTGTGAGCAGTCCTACACAGTGGTGAGGAGTGGTGAGGAGTGGTGAGGAGTGGTGAGGAGTGGTGAGTGGTGGTGAGGACTGGTGAGTGGTGGTTAGGAGTGGTGAGTGGTGAGTGAGTGGCTGAGCTGAGCAAAGCGCCTCCTGTAGGTTGTGAGCAGTCCTACACAGTGGTGAGGAGTGGTGAGGAGTGGTGAGGAGTGGTGAGGAGTGGTGAGGAGTGGTGAGTGGTGGTGAGTGGTGAGTGAGTGGTGGTGAGTGAGTGGTGAGTGAGTGGTGAGTGAGTGAGTGGCTGAGCTGAGCAAAGCGCCTCCTGTAGGTTGTGAGCAGTCCTACACAGTGGTGAGGAGTGGTGAGGAGTGGTGAGGAGTGGTGAGGAGTGGTGAGGACTGGTGAGGACTGGTGAGTGGTGGTGAGGAGTGGTGGTGAGGAGTGGTGAGTGAGTGGTGAGTGAGTGGCTGAGCTGAGCAAAGCGCCTCCTGTAGGTTGTGAGCAGTCCTACACAGTGGTGAGGAGTGGTGAGGAGTGGTGAGGAGTGGTGGTGAGGAGTGGTGAGTGGTGAGTGGTGAGTGAGTGAGTGGTGAGTGAGTGGGTGAGTGACTGAGCTGAGCAAAGCGCCTCCTGTAGGTTGTGAGCAGTCCTACACAGAGTGGTGAGGAGTGGTGAGGAGTGGTGAGGAGTGGTGAGGAGTGGTGGTGAGGAGTGGTGAGGAGTGGTGAGTGAGTGGTGAGTGGTGAGTGAGTGGGTGAGTGAGTGGGTGAGTGAGTGAGTGGCTGAGCTGAGCAAAGCGCCTCCTGTAGGTTGTGAGCAGTCCTACACAGTGGTGAGGAGTGGTGAGGAGTGGTGAGGAGTGGTGAGGAGTGGTGAGGAGTGGTGGTGAGGACTGGTGAGTGGTGAGGAGTGGTGGTTAGTGGTGAGTGAGTGAGTGGCTGAGCTGAGCAAAGCGCCTCCTGTAGGTTGTGAGCAGTCCTACACAGTGGTGAGGAGTGGTGAGGAGTGGTGAGGAGTGGTGAGGACTGGTGAGTGGTGGTGAGTGAGTGGTGAGTGAGTGGGTGAGTGGGTGAGTGAGTGAGTGGGTGAGTGAGTGAGTGGGTGGGTGAGTGAGTGAGTGGGTGAGTGAGTGGGTGAGTGAGTGGTGGTTAGTGAGTGGGTGAGTGAGTGGTGAGGACTGGTGAGGACTGGTGAGTGGTGAGTGAGTGGTGAGTGGTGGTGAGTGAGTGGTGAGTGAGTGAGTGAGTGGCTGAGCTGAGCAAAGCGCCTCCTGTAGGTTGTGAGCAGTCCTACACAGTGGTGAGGAGTGGTGAGTGGTGGTGAGTGGTGGTGAGGACTGGTGAGTGGTGAGGAGTGGTGGTGAGTGAGTGGTGAGTGGTGAGGAGTGAGTGAGTGGTGAGTGAGTGAGTGGCTGAGCTGAGCAAAGCGCCTCCTGTAGGTTGTGAGCAGTCCTACACAGTGGTGAGGAGTGGTGGTGAGGAGTGGTGAGGAGTGGTGAGGAGTGGTGGTGAGGAGTGGTGAGGACTGGTGAGTGGTGAGTGAGTGAGTGGTGAGTGAGTGGGTGAGTGAGTGAGTGGCTGAGCTGAGCAAAGCGCCTCCTGTAGGTTGTGAGCAGTCCTACACAGAGTGGTGAGTGGTGGTGAGGAGTGGTGAGGAGTGGTGAGGAGTGGTGAGGAGTGGTGGTGAGGAGTGGTGAGTGAGTGAGTGGTGAGTGAGTGAGTGAGTGGCTGAGCTGAGCAAAGCGCCTCCTGTAGGTTGTGAGCAGTCCTACACAGAGTGGTGAGGAGTGGTGAGGAGTGGTGAGTGGTGGTGAGTGGTGGTGAGGACTGGTGAGTGGTGGTGAGTGGTGGTTAGGAGTGGTGAGTGAGTGAGTGAGTGGCTGAGCTGAGCAAAGCGCCTCCTGTAGGTTGTGAGCAGTCCTACACAGAGTGGTGAGGAGTGGTGAGGAGTGGTGAGGAGTGGTGAGGAGTGGTGAGTGAGTGGTGAGTGAGTGGTGAGTGAGTGGTGAGTGAGTGAGTGAGTGGCTGAGCTGAGCAAAGCGCCTCCTGTAGGCTGTGAGCAGTCCTACACAGTGGTGAGGAGTGGTGAGGAGTGGTGGTGAGTGGTGAGTGAGTGAGTGGTGAGTGAGTGGGTGAGTGAGTGAGTGGCTGAGTGAGTGGTGAGTGGGTGGTGAGTGAGTGAGTGAGTGGCTGAGCTGAGCAAAGCGCCTCCTGTAGGCTGTGAGCAGTCCTACACAGAGTGGTGAGGAGTGGTGAGGAGTGGTGAGTGGTGAGTGAGTGGTGAGTGGTGAGGAGTGGTGGTGAGTGAGTGGTGAGTGAGTGGTGAGTGAGTGGTGAGTGGCTGAGCTGAGCAAAGCGCCTCCTGTAGGTTGTGAGCAGTCCTACACAGAGTGGTGAGGAGTGGTGAGGAGTGGTGAGTGGTGAGTGAGTGGTGAGTGGTGAGGAGTGGTGGTGAGTGAGTGGTGAGTGAGTGGTGAGTGAGTGAGTGGCTGAGCTGAGCAAAGCGCCTCCTGTAGGCTGTGAGCAGTCCTACACAGAGTGGTGAGGAGTGGTGAGTGGTGGTGAGGAGTGGTGAGGACTGGTGAGTGGTGGTTAGGAGTGGTGAGTGAGTGGTGAGTGAGTGGCTGAGCTGAGCAAAGCGCCTCCTGTAGGTTGTGAGCAGTCCTACACAGAGTGGTGAGGAGTGGTGAGGAGTGGTGAGGAGTGGTGAGTGGTGAGTGGTGAGGAGTGGTGGTGAGTGAGTGGTGAGTGAGTGAGTGGCTGAGCTGAGCAAAGCGCCTCCTGTAGGCTGTGAGCAGTCCTACACAGAGTGGTGAGGAGTGGTGAGGAGTGGTGAGTGGTGGTGAGGAGTGGTGAGGACTGGTGAGTGAGTGGTGAGTGGTGAGGAGTGGTGGTTAGTGGTGAGTGAGTGAGTGGCTGAGCTGAGCAAAGCGCCTCCTGTAGGCTGTGAGCAGTCCTACACAGTGGTGAGGAGTGGTGAGGAGTGGTGAGGAGTGGTGAGGAGTGGTGAGTGGTGAGTGGTGAGGAGTGGTGGTGAGGGAGTGGTGAGTGAGTGAGTGAGTGGGTGGGTGAGTGAGTGAGTGAGTGGGTGAGTGAGTGGTGAGTGAGTGGTGGTGAGGAGTGGTGAGGAGTGGTGAGTGGTGGTGAGTGGTGAGTGGTGAGGTGTAGTGGTGAGTGAGTGAGTGAGTGGTGAGTGAGTGGTGAGTGAGTGAGTGGGTGAGTGAGTGAGTGGTGAGTGAGTGAGTGGGTGAGTGAGTGGTGAGTGAGTGAGTGGCTGAGTGAGTGGTGAGAGAGTGAGTGAGTGGTGATTGGCTGAGTGAGTGGTGAGTGAGTGAGTCGTGAGTGACTGAGTGAGTGGTGAGTGAGTGAGTGGGTGAGTGAGTGAGTGGTGAGTGAGTGAGTGGTGAGTGAGTGAGTGGCTGAGTGAGTGGTGAGTCAGTGAGTGAGTGAGTGGCTGAGTGAATGAGTGGGTGAGTGAGTGAGTGGGTGAGTGAGTGAGTGGCTGAGTGAATGAGTGGTGAATCTACTCACTTGCACAGGAGCTGTGAACAGTGAGAGACTAGGATCTTACTCAGGGAGTGGTGAGTGAGTGGGTGAGTGAGTGGTGAGTGAATGAGTGGTGAGTGAGTGGGTGAGTGAGTGAGTGGTGAGTGAGTGAGTGGGTGAGTGAGTGAGTGAGTGGCTGAGTGAATGAGTGGCTGAGTGACTGAGTGAGTGAGTGGCTGAGTGAATGAGTGGGTGAGTGAGTGAGTGGGTGGGTGAGTGAGTGAGTGAGTGGCTGAGTGACTGAGTTGTTGAGTGGGTGGGTGAGTGAGTGAGTGGCTGAGTGAATGAGTGGTAAATCTACTCACTTGCACAGGAGCTGTGAACAGTGAGAGACTAGGATCTCACTCAGGGAGTGGTGAGTGAGTGGGTGAGTGAGTGAGTGGTGAGTGAGTGAGTGGGTGAGTGAGTGAGTGAGTGGCTGAGTGAATGAGTGGGTGAGTGAGTGAGTAGTGAGTGAGTGAGTGGCTGAGTGAATGAGTGGTGAATCTACTCACTTGCACAGGAGCTGTGAACAGTGAGAGACTAGGATCTCACTCAGGGAGTGGTGAGTGAGTGGGTGAGTGGGTGAGTGAGTGAGTGGCTGAGTGAATGAGTGGGTGAGTGAGTGGCTGGGTGAGTGAGTGAGTGAGTGGCTGAGTGAATGAGTGGTGAATCTACTCACTTGCACAGGAGCTGTGAACAGTGAGAGACTAGGATCTTACTCAGGGAGTGGTGAGTGAGTGGGTGAGTGAGTGAGTGGGTGAGTGAGTGAGTGGCTGAGTGAATGAGTGGTGAATCTACTCACTTGCACAGGAGCTGTGAAGAGTGAGAGACTAGGATCTCACTCAGGGAGTGGTGAGTGAGTGGGTGAGTGAGTGAATGGTGAGTGAGTGAGTGAGTGGTGAGTGAGTGAGTGGGTGGTGAGTGAGTGGCTGAGTGAGTGGCTGAGTGAATGAGTGGGTGAGTGAGTGAGTGGGTGAGTGAGTGAGTGAGTGGCTGAGTGAATGAGTGGTGAATCTACTCACTTGCACAGGAGCTGTGAACAGTGAGAGACTAGGATCTTACTCAGGGAGTGGTGAGTGAGTGGGTGAGTGAGTGGTGAGTGAATGAGTGGTGAGTGAGTGGGTGAGTGAGTGAGTGGTGAGTGAGTGAGTGGGTGAGTGAGTGAGTGAGTGGCTGAGTGAATGAGTGGCTGAGTGACTGAGTGAGTGAGTGGCTGAGTGAATGAGTGGGTGAGTGAGTGAGTGGGTGGGTGAGTGAGTGAGTGAGTGGCTGAGTGACTGAGTTGTTGAGTGGGTGGGTGAGTGAGTGAGTGGCTGAGTGAATGAGTGGTGAATCTACTCACTTGCACAGGAGCTGTGAACAGTGAGAGACTAGGATCTCACTCAGGGAGTGGTGAGTGAGTGGGTGAGTGAGTGAGTGGTGAGTGAGTGAGTGGCTGAGTGAGTGAGTGAGTGGCTGAGTGAATGAGTGGGTGAGTGAGTGAGTGGGTGGGTGAGTGGCTGAGTGAGTGGCTGAGTGAATGAGTGGTGAATCTACTCACTTGCACAGGAGCTGTGAACAGTGAGAGACTAGGATCTCACTCAGGGAGTGGTGAGTGAGTGGGTGAGTAGGTGAGTGAGTGACTGAGTGAGTGGTGAGTGAGTGAGTGGTGAGTGAGTGAGTGAGTGGTGAGTGAGTGGGTGAGTGAGTGAGTGGTGAGTGAGTGAGTGGGTGAGTGAGTGAGTGGCTGAGTGAATGAGTGGCTGAGTGAATGAGTGGGTGAGTGAGTGGGTGAGTGAGTGAGTGGCTGAGTGAATGAGTGGTGAATCTACTCACTTGCACAGGAGCTGTGAACAGTGAGAGACTAGGATCTCACTCAGGGAGGGAAAGTCGCAGCCAGGAACGTGAAAAGTAGCCGCCTGGCTACATAGTACCTGTAGCACACACACAGTTACATACACACACAGTTACATACACACATACACACAGTTATATACACACACACACAGTTACATACACACACACAGTTACACACACACACAGTTACATACACACACACACAGTTACATACACACTACACATACACACAGTTACACACACACTACATAGCACCTGTAGCACACACACACAGTTACACACACACAGTTACACACACACACACAGTTACATACACACACACACAGTTACACACACACACACACAGTTACATACACACACACACAGTTACATACACACTACACATACACAGTTACACACACACTACATAGTACCTGTAGTACACACACAGTTACATACACACATACACACACACAGTTACACACACACAGTTACACACACACACAGTTACATACACACACACACAGTTACACACACACACAGTTACACACACACACACAGTTACATACACACACACAGTTACATACACAACAACAACCGCCATTCGCCACTAAGTGGCGGTGACGTCACCACGACGCTTGTGCCAGGCTATGTGCACCCTGAGGCCATGTGAAGTGTCGAACGCCCGCTGGCAGGAGGTCACGGGGCAGACCCAGGTGCAACGGGTCGACTGACTGAGATGACTACTGGCTGATGCACCACCTGTGCCCCCTACTGTGCCAACCTGCTGTGCTTTAGCCACCCGGCGCTCCGCTCGTTGTTCTGAGCGTCGCTCCTCCGCCCTCCGTTGTTGTTGGAGGGCGACTGCCTCCAACTGCCCAGTAGCGTCCTTCACGAGCCTCCTCCACAGAGGCCGATCTTGACACCGCTGGTACCAGTCATCGGCAAGTCCACTCAGCTCCACTTCCTCCTGTACCACGTCACTCCATCTCTTCTCTAGCCCGTGCCGCGCCCGTTTAGCCCCCTCGATCCGGCCGAACAAAAGCTGTTTCGGCATGCGGTGGCTGGGCATGCGGGCTACATGACCCAGCCATCGCAGCCTTGCCTGCCGGAGGAGCTCACCGATGGGACCCTGCCCAGATCTTTCAAGGATTTGTGAGCTCCTCACACAATCCAGTCTGGTTAAACCCAGGATGGATCGTAGGCAGGCCAGCCTAAATGTTTATAACCGGCGAAGATGTTCCATTAGGGGGGTCCACGTTTCGCAAGCGTAGAGAAGGGAGGGAATGACTGTGGCCGAGAAGACCTGAAGCTTAGTGCGGAGCGACAGACCAGGTAGCTTCCACACAGCGTTACGCAACCGATGAAAAGATATTGCCGCTCGACTGATTCGGAGTGAGACCTCTGCTGTTAAACTGGAGCCAGTCATAAGCACACTGCCCAGGTATGGGAAACTCTCCACTCTCTCCACAACTGCCCCATCACCGATTGGGAGTTGTGGGGGTGGAGTGTCCGATGGTACAAAATACCCAGGCAGGTGCTTAGTTTTGGTGGGGCTGATGGTAAGGCCCCACCTCTTAGTGGCACGCTCCAGTCTCAGCAGCAGCGTCTCCAACTCCTCCTCTGACTGAGCAGCTATTACCAGATCATCGGCATACATAACGTGGTTGAGCAATAGGGAGCCATCCCTTGACCGCACCCGGGCATCGATCAGCCTCCCATTATATCTCTACCATATGGAGATTCCCCCGGTACAGCTATTGAAGGCTTCACGAACTACGTGGTCAAAATAGATGTTAAATTATGTTGGAACCAGAGGACATCCCTGTCATGAAGGTCCTTAATGAGCATGAGCAGGGGGTCTGGGACTCCGAAAGCACGAAGAACAACCCAGAGCCCAGGCCTACTGATGGTATCATAGGCCTTCACCAGGTCAATAAAGCAGAGATGTAGGTCTTGTTGGAATTCCCTACACCTCTCATGTAGCAGACTGACAGAAAATATGGCATCTGTGCAGGACCGCCCTTTCCTGAAACCGCATTGGGGCTCCGCAATCCTCTCCTCAGCGTGCCTGGCAAGGCGATGCTGAATAATCCCTGCCAGGACCTTTCCCGGCACACTGAGGAGTGAGATGCCCCTGTAGTTGTTAAAGTCTGTGCGGTCCCCCTTCTTAAAAAGGGGGACCACCAGGGCATCCTTCCAATTCTGTGGAACCCGTCCAGTGGTCCAGACTGTTGTTATGATGTCATATAGGGCAGTCTGTGCACAAACGCCACCCTCCCTCAGCATTTCGCTTGAGAGATCATCTCTGCCCGCTGCCTTTCCTGGTCTCAGACTCCGGACCGCCTTCAGTACTTCCTCAACGGATGGCATCTTAGCCAGCCACTCACATGGGGTGACTTCCTCTTCCAATATTTGAGGCACTGCAGCCTCAGCAGGGTCATCCCCATTTTGTCCCACGATGTTTTCCATGTGGAGGGATTTCCCCTCCCCCAGGACCTCACAGAAATGCTTTTTTCCCCCTAATAATGGTAATAGGTGTGGCGCTGCAGGTTACTTTTTTGATGGCATCAAATAGGGATTTGTGATCACAGGCCATTAAGGCAGACTCCATCTCCTCAGCAACCCGCGACCACCACCCATCCTTGCAGGCATCTGACTCATCAGACTTGCCTGCATCCCTCCACAGATGTTCGTATTCAGTGGGGGCATAAGTAACCACGACCATCACTCCTCGCCTCCGGTTGATGGGAAGGTGTGTCTGTGTGTGTCTCTGTGTGTCTCTGTGTGTCTGTGTGTGTCTCTGTGTGTCTCTGTGTGTCTGTGTGTCCCACACTCTGTGTCTCTGTGTCTCTGTTTCTGTGTGTGTCTCTGTGTCTCTGTCTCTCTGTGTCTCTGTGTCTCTCTGTCTCTGTGTCTCTGTCTCTGTGTGTGTCTCTGTGTCTCTGTCTCTGTGTGTGTCTCTGTGTCTCTGTCTCTGTGTCTCTGTGTCCCTGTGTCTCTCTGTCTCTGTGTGTGTCTCTGTCTCTCTGTCTCTGTGTCTCTGTGTGTGTCTCTGTGTCTCTGAGTCTCTCTGTCTCTGTGTGTGTCTCTGTGTCTCTCTGTCTCTGTGTGTCTCTGTGTCTCTGTGTCTCTGTGTGTCTCTGTCTCTGTGTGTCTGTGTCTCTGCGTGTCCCAGACTCTGTGTGTCTCTGTGTCTCTGTGTCTCTCTGTGTCTCTGTCTCTGTGTGTCTGTGTCTCTGTGTGTCCCACACTCTGTGTCTGTGTGTGTCTCTGTGTGTCTCTGTGTGTCTGTGTGTCCCACACTCTGTGTCTCTGTGTCTCTGTCTTTGTGTGTGTATCTGTGTCTCTGTGTCTCTGTGTGTGTCTCTGTGTCTCTGTCTCTCTGTGTCTCTGTCTCTGTCTCTCTGTCTCTGTGTCTCTGTCTCTGTGTGTGTCTCTGTGTCTCTATCTCTGTGTCTCTGTGTCCCTGTGTCTCTCTGTCTCTGTGTGTGTCTCTGTCTCTCTGTCTCTGTGTCTCTGTGTCTCTGTGTGTGTCTCTGTGTCTCTGAGTCTCTCTGTCTCTGTGTGTATCTCTGTCTCTGTGTCTCTCTGTCTCTGTGTGTGTCTCTGTCTCTGTGTCTCTCTGTCTCTGTGTGTGTCTCTGTGTCTCTGTGTGTCTCTGTCTCTGTGTGTCTGTGTCTCTGCGTGTCCCAGACTCTGTGTCTCTGTGTGTCTGTGTCTCTGTGTGTCTGTGTCTCTGTCCCACACTCTGTGTCTGTCTGTCCCTGTGTGTGTCTCTGTGTCTGTGTCTCTGTGTCTCTGTGTGTCTGTGTGTCTCTCTGTGTCTCTGTGTGTGTCTCTGTCTGTCTGTGTGTGTCTCTGTGTGTGTCCCAGACTCACGTTGTTGTTGTTGTTGTTCTGGCAGTATGAGTATGAGGAGGAGACTCTGTGTCTCTGTGTGTGTGTGTATGTGTGTGTGTGTCTCTGTGTGTGTGTCTCTGTGTGCCTGTGTCTGTGTGTGTCTCTGTGTGTGTCCCAGACTCACGTTGTTGTTGTTGTTCTGGCAGTATGAGGAGGAGACTCTGTGTCTCTGTGTGTGTGTATGTGTGTGTGTGTCTCTGTGTATCTGTGTGTGTCTCTGTGTGTGTCTCTGTGTGTGTCCCTGACTCACGTTGTTGTTGTTGTTGTTCTGGCAGTATGAGGAGGAGACTCTGTGTCTCTGTGTGTGTGTGTCTCTGTGTGTGTCTGTGTGTCTCAAGTGTGTGTCTGTGTATCTGTGTGTGTCTGTGTGTGTGTCTGTGTGTGTCTGTGTGTGTGTGTATGTGTGTGTGTCTGTGTGTGTCTGTGTGTGTCTGTGTGTGTGTGTATGTGTGTGTGTGTCTGTGTGTGTCTGTGTGTGTGTGTCTGTGTGTGTGTGTCTCAAGTGTGTGTCTGTGTATGTGTGTGTGTCTCTGTGTGTGTGTGTCTCTGTGTCTGTGTGTGTCTCTGTGTGTGTCCCAGACTCACGTTGTTGTTGTTGTTCTGGCAGTAGGAGGAGGAGACTCTGTGTGTCTGTGTTTGTGTGTCTCTGTGTGTGTCTGTGTGTGTGTGTCTCTGTGTGTGTGTGTCTCTGTGTCTCTGTGTGTGTCTCTGTGTGTGTCCCAGACTCACGTTGTTGTTGTTCTGGCAGTAGGAGGAGGAGGAGACTCTGTGTCTCTGTGTGTGTCTGTGTATCTGTGTATCTGTGTGTCTGTGTGTGTGTGTCTCTGTGTGTGTCTCTGTGTGTGTCCCTGACTCACGTTGTTGTTGTTGTTGTTCTGGCAGTATGAGGAGGAGACTCTGTGTCTCTGTGTGTGTGTGTCTCTGTGTGTGTCTGTGTGTCTCAAGTGTGTGTCTGTGTATCTGTGTGTGTCTGTGTGTGTGTCTGTGTGTGTCTGTGTGTGTGTGTATGTGTGTGTGTCTGTGTGTGTCTGTGTGTGTCTGTGTGTGTGTGTATGTGTGTGTGTGTCTGTGTGTGTCTGTGTGTGTGTGTCTGTGTGTGTGTGTCTCAAGTGTGTGTCTGTGTATGTGTGTGTGTCTCTGTGTGTGTGTGTCTCTGTGTCTGTGTGTGTCTCTGTGTGTGTCCCAGACTCACGTTGTTGTTGTTGTTCTGGCAGTAGGAGGAGGAGACTCTGTGTGTCTGTGTTTGTGTGTCTCTGTGTGTGTCTGTGTGTGTGTGTCTCTGTGTGTGTGTGTCTCTGTGTCTCTGTGTGTGTCTCTGTGTGTGTCCCAGACTCACGTTGTTGTTGTTCTGGCAGTAGGAGGAGGAGGAGACTCTGTGTCTCTGTGTGTGTCTGTGTATCTGTGTATCTGTGTGTCTGTGTGTGTGTGTCTCTGTGTGTGTGTGTCTCTGTGTCTCTGTGTGTGTCTCTGTGTGTGTCCCAGACTCACGTTGTTGTTGTTCTGGCAGTAGGAGGAGGAGACTCTGTGTGTCTGTGTGTGTGTGTGTCTCTGTGTGTGTGTGTCTCTGTGTCTCTGTGTGTGTCCCAGACTCACGTTGTTGTTGTTCTGGCAGTAGGAGGAGTTTGAGGAGTTTGAGGAGCAGTCACCAGAGAGAGAATTCTCGGCCAGCGAGTTTGTCTCTGTGACACAACCATCATCATCAGAATCATCATCAACATCATCATCATCAGTAGTATCATCATCATCATCACCATCATCATCATCAGTAGCATCAACATCATCAACATCAGCATCATCATCAGCATCATCATCATCATCAGCATCATCATCAGCATCACCATCATCATCAGTAGCATCATCATCAGCATCATCGTCAGCATCACCATCATCATCAGTAGCATCATCATCAGCATCATCATCATCAACATCATCATCATCAGTAGCATCAGCATCATCATCATCAACATCATCACCATCATCATCAGCATCACCATGATCAGCAACATCATCATCATCAGTATCATCATCATCAGCAGCAGCATCATCATCATCACCATTAGTAGCGTCATCATGAGTAGCATTATAATCAGTAGCATTATAATCAGTAGCATCATCATCATCAGTCTGTGTGAGTCTGAGTGAGTCTGAGTGAGTCTGTGTGAGTCTGAGTGAGTCTGTGTGAGTCTGTGAGTCTTTGTGAGTCTGTGTGAGTCTGATTGACTCTGAGTGAGTCTGTGTGAGTCTGTGTGAGTCTGTGTGAGTCTGTGTGAGTCTGTGAGTTTGTGTGACTCTGTGTGAGTCTGTGTGAGTCTGTGTGTGTCTGTGTGAGTCTGTGTGAGTCTGTGTGAGTCTGTGTGAGTCTGATTGACTCTGAGTGAGTCTGTGTGAGTCTGTGTGAGTCTGTGTGAGTCTGTGAGTTTGTGTGACTCTGTGTGAGTCTGTGTGAGTCTGTGTGTGTCTGTGTGAGTCTGTGTGAGTCTGTGTGACTGTGTGTGAGTCTGTGTTAGTCTGAGTGACTCTGTGTGTGTCTGTGTGAGTCTGTGTGAGTCTGTGTGAGTCTGTGAGAGTCTGTGTGAGTCTGTGTGAGTCTGTGAGTCTGTGTGACTCTCTGTGTGAGTCTGTGTGAGTCTGTGTGTGTCTGTGTGAGTCTGTGTGAGTCTGTGTGAGTCTGTGTGACTGTGTGTGAGTCTGTGTTAGTCTGAGTGACTCTGTGTGTGTCTGTGTGAGTCTGTGTGAGTCTGTGTGAGTCTGTGTGAGTCTGTGAGTTTGTGTGACTCTGTGTGAGTCTGTGTGTGTCTGTGTGAGTCTGTGTGAGTCTGTGTGACTGTGTGTGAGTCTGTGTTAGTCTGAGTGACTCTGTGTGTGTCTGTGTGAGTCTGTGTGAGTCTGTGAGAGTCTGTGTGAGTCTGTGTGAGTCTGTGAGTCTGTGTGACTCTGTGTGAGTCTGT
This sequence comes from Petromyzon marinus, assembly GCF_048934315.1. Taxonomy (NCBI): domain Eukaryota; kingdom Metazoa; phylum Chordata; class Hyperoartia; order Petromyzontiformes; family Petromyzontidae; genus Petromyzon; species Petromyzon marinus. The sequence continues at coordinate 149,491 of NW_027422628.1, forward strand.
GTGAGTCTGTGTGTGTCTGTGTGAGTCTGTGTGAGTCTGTGTGAGTCTGTGTGACTGTGTGTGAGTCTGTGTTAGTCTGAGTGACTCTGTGTGTGTCTGTGTGAGTCTGTGTGAGTCTGTGTGAGTCTGTGTGAGTCTGTGAGTCTGTGTGAGTCTGTGTGAGTCTGTGAGTCTGTGTGACTCTGTGTGAGTCTGTGTGAGTCTGTGTGACTATGTGTGAGTCTGTGTTAGTCTGAGTGACTCTATGTGTGTCTGTGTGTGTCTGTGTGAGTCTGTGTGAGTCTGTGTGTGTCTGTGTGAGTCTGTGTGTGTCTGTGTGAGTCTGTGTGAGTCTGTGTGTGTCTGTGTGAGTCTGTGTGTGTCTGTGTGAGTCTGTGTGACTGTGTGTGAGTCTGTGTTAGTCTGAGTGACTCTATGTGTGTCTGTGTGTGTCTGTGTGAGTCTGTGTGAGTCTGTGTGTGTCTGTGTGAGTCTGTGTGTGTCTGTGTGTGTCTGTGTGAGTCTGTGTGAGTCTGTGTGTGTCTGTGTGAGTCTGTGTGTGTCTGTGTGAGTCTGTGTGAGTCTGAGTGAGTCTGTGTGAGTCTGTGTGTGTCTGTGTGAGTCTGTGAGAGTCTGTGTGACTCTGTGTGAGTCTGTGTGAGTCTGTGTGAGTCTGTGAGTCTGTGTGTCTCTGTGTGAGTCTGTGTGAGTCTGTGTGAGTCTGTGAGTCTGTGAGTCTGTGTGACTCTGTGTGAGTCTGTGTGAGTCTGTGTGAGTCTGTGTGACTGTGTGTGAGTCTGTGTTAGTCTGATTGACTCTGTGTGTGTCTGTGTGTGTCTGTGTGAGTCTGTGTGAGCCTGTGTGAGTCTGTGAGTCTGTGTGACTCTGTGTGAGTCTGTGTGAGTCTGTGTGAGTCTGTGTGACTGTGTGTGAGTCTGTGTTAGTCTGAGTGAGTCTATGTGTGTCTGTGTGTGTCTGTGTGAGTCTGTGTGAGTCTGTGTGTGTCTGTGTGAGTCTGTGTGTGTCTGTGTGAGTCTGTGTGAGTCTGAGTGAGTCTGTGTGAGTCTGTGTGTGTCTGTGTGAGTCTGTGTGACTATGTGTGAGTCTGTGTTAGTCTGAGTGACTCTATGTGTGTCTGTGTGTGTCTGTGTGAGTCTGTGTGAGTCTGTGTGTGTCTGTGTGAGTCTGTGTGTGTCTGTGTGAGTCTGTGTGAGTCTGTGTGTGTCTGTGTGAGTCTGTGTGTGTCTGTGTGAGTCTGTGTGACTGTGTGTGAGTCTGTGTGAGTCTGTGTTAGTCTGAGTGACTCTATGTGTGTCTGTGTGAGTCTGTGTGAGTCTGTGTGTGTCTGTGTGAGTCTGTGTGTGTCTGTGTGTGTCTGTGTGAGTCTGTGTGAGTCTGTGTGTGTCTGTGTGAGTCTGTGTGTGTCTGTGTGAGTCTGTGTGAGTCTGAGTGAGTCTGTGTGAGTCTGTGTGTGTCTGTGTGAGTCTGTGAGAGTCTGTGTGACTCTGTGTGAGTCTGTGTGAGTCTGTGTGAGTCTGTGAGTCTGTGTGACTCTGTGTGAGTCTGTGTGAGTCTGTGTGAGTCTGTGAGTCTGTGAGTCTGTGTGACTCTGTGTGAGTCTGTGTGAGTCTGTGTGAGTCTGTGTGACTGTGTGTGAGTCTGTGTTAGTCTGATTGACTCTGTGTGTGTCTGTGTGTGTCTGTGTGAGTCTGTGTGAGTCTGTGTGAGTCTGTGTGTGTCTGTGTGAGCCTGTGTGAGTCTGTGAGTCTGTGTGACTCTGTGTGAGTCTGTGTGAGTCTGTGTGAGTCTGTGTGACTGTGTGTGAGTCTGTGTTAGTCTGAGTGAGTCTATGTGTGTCTGTGTGTGTCTGTGTGAGTCTGTGTGAGTCTGTGTGTGTCTGTGTGAGTCTGTGTGTGTCTGTGTGAGTCTGTGTGAGTCTGAGTGAGTCTGTGTGAGTCTGTGTGTGTCTGTGTGAGTCTGTGTGAGTCTGTGTGAGTCTGAGTGAGTCTGAGTGAGTCTGTGTGCGTCTGAGTGACTCTGAGTGACTCTGAGTGAGTCTGAGTGACTCTGTGTGAGTCTGAGTGACTCTGTGTGTGTCTGTGTGAGTCTGAGTGACTCTGTGTGTGTCTGTGTGAGTCTGAGTGACTCTGACTCTGAGTGACTCTGTGTGAGTCTGAGTGGCTCTGAGTGACTCTGTGTGAGTCTGAGTGACTCTGTGTATCTGAGTGAGTCTGAGTGACTCTGAGTGTGTCTGTGTGAGTCTGTGTGAGTCTGAGTGACTCTGACTCTGAGTGACTCTGAGTGACTCTGTGTGTGTCTGAGTGCCGCTGAGTGAGTCTGAGTGAGTCTGATTGACTCGGTGTGAGTCTGAGTGACTCTGACTCTGAGTGACTCTGAGTGAGTCTGAGTGATTCTGTGTGAGTCTGATTGACTCTGTGTGAGTCTGTGTGAGTCTGAGTGACGCTGTGTGAGTTTGTGTGTATCTGAGTGACGCTGTGTGAGTCTGAGTGACTCTGAGTGACTCTGAGTGTGTCTGAGTGACTCTGATTGACTCTGTGTGAGTCTGTGTGTGTCTGAGTGACGCTGTGTGAGTCTGAGTGACTCTGAGTGAGTCTGTGTGACTCTGAGTGAGTCTGTGTGACTCTGTGTGAGTCTGAGTGAGTCTGTGTGACTCTGTGTGTGTCTGAGTGACTCTGATTGACTCTGTGTGAGTCTGTGTGTGTCTGAGTGACGCTGTGTGACTCTGAGTGACTCTGAGTGACTCTGAGTGAGTCTGAGTGACTCTGAGTGAGTCTGAGTGAGTCTGAGTGACTCTGTGTGAGTCTGTGTGAGTCTTAGTGACTCTGAGTGACTCTGAGTGAGTCTGAGTGACTCTGTGTGAGTCTGTGTGAGTCTGAGTGACTCTGAATGACTCTGAGTGAGTCTGAGTGACTCTGAGTGCCTCTGTGTGAGTCTGTGTGAGTCTGAGTGAGTCTGTGTGACTCTGAGTGAGTCTGTGTGAGTCTGAGTGACTCTGATTGACTCTGTGTGAGTCTGATTGTCTCTGTGTGAGTCTGTGTGTATCTGAGTGACTGAGTGACTCTGAGTGACTCTGAGTGACTGTGTGAGTCTGAGTGACTCTGAGTGCCTCTGTGTGAGTCTGAGTGACTCTGAGTGAGTCTGAGTGACTCTGAGTGACTCTGAGTGACTCTGAGTGAGTCTGAGTGAGTCTGAGTGACTATGAGTGACTCTGAGTGACTCTGAGTGACTCTGAGTGAGTCTGAGTGAGTCTGCGTGAGTCTGTGTGAGTCTGAGTGACTCTGAGTGACTCTGAGTGAGTCTGAGTGACTCTGAGTGCCTCTGTGTGAGTCTGTGTGAGTCTGAGTGAGTCTGTGTGACTCTGAGTGAGTCTGTGTGAGTCTGAGTGACTCTGATTGACTCTGTGTGAGTCTGATTGTCTCTATGTGAGTCTGTGTGTATCTGAGTGACTGAGTGACTCTGAGTGACTCTGAGTGACTGTGTGAGTCTGAGTGACTCTGAGTGCCTCTGTGTGAGTCTGAGTGACTCTGAGTGAGTCTGAGTGACTCTGAGTGACTCTGAGTGAGTCTGAGTGACTCTGAGTGACTCTGTGTGAGTCTGAGTGACTCTGAGTGAGTCTGAGTGACTCTGAGTGAGTCTGAGTGAGTCTGAGTGACTGAGTGACTCTGAGTGAGTCTGAGTGACTCTGAGTGAGTCTGAGTGACTCTGATTGACTCTGAGTGAGTCTGAGTGAGTCTGAGTGACTCTGAGTGACTCTGAGTGAGTCTGAGTGACTCTGAGTGAGTCTGAGTTAGTCTGAGTGAGTCTGAGTGACTCTGAGTGATTCTGTGTGAGTCTGTGTGACTCTGTGTGAGTCTGAGTGACTCTGAGTGCCTCTGTGTGAGTCTGTGTGTGTCTGAGTGACTCTGAGTGACTGATTGACTCTGAGTGAGTCTGTGTGTATCTGAGTGATTCTGTGTGAGTCTGTGTGACTCTGACTCTGTGTGACTCTGTGTGAGTCTGTGTGTGACTCTGAGTGACTCTGAGTGAGTCTGAGTGACTCTGAGTGAGTCTGTGTGAGTCTGAGTGACGCTGTGTGAGTCTGAGTGACTCTGAGTGACTCTGAGTGACTCTGTGTGAGTCTGTGTGAGTCTGAGTGACTCTGTGTGAGTCTGAGTGACTGATTGACTCTGAGTGACTCTGAGTGAATCTGTGTGAGTCTGAGTGACTCTGAGTGACTCTGTGTGTATCTGAGTGACTGATTGACTCTGAGTGACTCTGAGTGAGTCTGAGTGACTCTGAGTGACTCTGAGTGAGTCTGAGTGACTCTGAGTGACTCTGAGTAAGTCTGAGTGACTCTGAGTGACTTTGTGTGAGTCTGTGTGAGTCTGTGTGTATCTGAGTGATTCTGTGTGAGTCTGTGTGACTCTGTGTGAGTCTGAGTGACTGAGTGACTCTGAGTGACTCTGTGTGAGTCTGTGTGAGTCTGTGTGTGTCTGAGTGGCTCTGATTGACTCTGAGTGACTCTGATTGACTCTGAGTGACTCTGTGTGATTCTGTGTGAGTCTGAGTGAGTCTGAGTGACTGAGTGACTCTGAGTGAGTCTGAGTGAGCCTCTCACCGTGCTGAGTCGAGGTACAGACCCCACAGAGGCTTCCTGAGCGAGCTCGCTCCACGAAAACTTCCATTGACAGAGTGACTCTGAGTGACTCTGAGTGACTCTGACTCTGTGTGAGTCTGTGTGACTCTGTGTGAGTCTGTGTGAGTCTGTGTGAGTCTGAGTGACTCTGAGTGACTCTGAGTGACTCTGAGTGACTGTGTCAGTCTGAGTGACTCTGAGTGACTCTGTGTGAGTCTGAGTGACTCTGATTGACTCTGAGTGACTCTGAGTGACTCTGAGTGAGTCTGAGTGACTCTGAGTGACTCTGAGTGAGTCTGAGTGAGGCTGAGTGACTCTGAGTGAGTCTGAGTGACTCTGAGTGACTCTGAGTGACTCTGAGTGACTCTGAGTGAGTCTGAGTGACTCTGGGTGACTCTGAGTGACTCTGTGTGAGTCTGATTGACTCTGAGTGACTCTGAGTGACTGAGTGACTCTGAGTGAGTCTGAGTGAGCCTCTCACCGTGCTGAGTCGAGGTACAGACCCCACAGAGGCTTCCTGAGCGAGCTCGCTCCACGAAGACTTCCATTGACAGAGTGACTCTGAGTGAGTCTGAGTGACGCTGTGTGAGTCTGTGTGAGTCTGACTCTGAGTGACTGTGTGAGTCTGATTGACTATGTGTGAGTCTGAGTGACGCTGAGTGACTCTGAGTGAGTCTGAGTGACTCTGTGTGAGTCTGAGTGACTCTGAGTGACTCTGAGTGACTCTGATTGACTCTGAGTGACTCTGATTGACTCTGAGTGACTCTGAGTGAGTCTGAGTGAGTCTGAGTGAGGCTCTCACCGTGCTGAGTCGAGGTACAGACCCCACAGAGGTTTCCTGAGCGAGCTCGCTCCACGAATACTTCCATTGACAGAGTGACTCTGAGTGAGTCTGAGTGACTCTGTGTGAGTCTGTGTGACTCTGAGTGACTCTGATTGACTCTGTGTGAGTCTGTGTGTATCTGAGTGACTGAGTGAGTCTGAGTGACTCTGTGTGAGTCTGATTGACTCTGAGTGACTCTGTGTGTATCTGAGTGACTGATTGACTCTGAGTGACTCTGAGTGAGTCTGAGTGACTCTGAGTGAGTCTGAGTGACTCTGTGTGTGTCTGAGTGACTCTGATTGACTCTGTGTGAGTCTGTGTGTGTCTGAGTGACGCTGTGTGACTCTGAGTGACTCTGAGTGACTCTGAGTGAGTCTGAGTGACTCTGAGTGAGTCTGAGTGAGTCTGAGTGACTCTGTGTGAGTCTGTGTGAGTCTTAGTGACTCTGAGTGACTCTGAGTGAGTCTGAGTGACTCTGTGTGAGTCTGTGTGAGTCTGAGTGACTCTGAATGACTCTGAGTGAGTCTGAGTGACTCTGAGTGCCTCTGTGTGAGTCTGTGTGAGTCTGAGTGAGTCTGTGTGACTCTGAGTGAGTCTGTGTGAGTCTGAGTGACTCTGATTGACTCTGTGTGAGTCTGATTGTCTCTGTGTGAGTCTGTGTGTATCTGAGTGACTGAGTGACTCTGAGTGACTCTGAGTGACTGTGTGAGTCTGAGTGACTCTGAGTGCCTCTGTGTGAGTCTGAGTGACTCTGAGTGAGTCTGAGTGACTCTGAGTGACTCTGAGTGACTCTGAGTGAGTCTGAGTGAGTCTGAGTGACTATGAGTGACTCTGAGTGACTCTGAGTGACTCTGAGTGAGTCTGAGTGAGTCTGCGTGAGTCTGTGTGAGTCTGAGTGACTCTGAGTGACTCTGAGTGAGTCTGAGTGACTCTGAGTGCCTCTGTGTGAGTCTGTGTGAGTCTGAGTGAGTCTGTGTGACTCTGAGTGAGTCTGTGTGAGTCTGAGTGACTCTGATTGACTCTGTGTGAGTCTGATTGTCTCTATGTGAGTCTGTGTGTATCTGAGTGACTGAGTGACTCTGAGTGACTCTGAGTGACTGTGTGAGTCTGAGTGACTCTGAGTGCCTCTGTGTGAGTCTGAGTGACTCTGAGTGAGTCTGAGTGACTCTGAGTGACTCTGAGTGAGTCTGAGTGACTCTGAGTGACTCTGTGTGAGTCTGAGTGACTCTGAGTGAGTCTGAGTGACTCTGAGTGAGTCTGAGTGAGTCTGAGTGACTGAGTGACTCTGAGTGAGTCTGAGTGACTCTGAGTGAGTCTGAGTGACTCTGATTGACTCTGAGTGAGTCTGAGTGAGTCTGAGTGACTCTGAGTGACTCTGAGTGAGTCTGAGTGACTCTGAGTGAGTCTGAGTTAGTCTGAGTGAGTCTGAGTGACTCTGAGTGATTCTGTGTGAGTCTGTGTGACTCTGTGTGAGTCTGAGTGACTCTGAGTGCCTCTGTGTGAGTCTGTGTGTGTCTGAGTGACTCTGAGTGACTGATTGACTCTGAGTGAGTCTGTGTGTATCTGAGTGATTCTGTGTGAGTCTGTGTGACTCTGACTCTGTGTGACTCTGTGTGAGTCTGTGTGTGACTCTGAGTGAATCTGAGTGAGTCTGAGTGACTCTGAGTGAGTCTGTGTGAGTCTGAGTGACGCTGTGTGAGTCTGAGTGACTCTGAGTGACTCTGAGTGACTCTGTGTGAGTCTGTGTGAGTCTGAGTGACTCTGTGTGAGTCTGAGTGACTGATTGACTCTGAGTGACTCTGAGTGAATCTGTGTGAGTCTGAGTGACTCTGAGTGACTCTGTGTGTATCTGAGTGACTGATTGACTCTGAGTGACTCTGAGTGAGTCTGAGTGACTCTGAGTGACTCTGAGTGAGTCTGAGTGACTCTGAGTGACTCTGAGTAAGTCTGAGTGACTCTGAGTGACTTTGTGTGAGTCTGTGTGAGTCTGTGTGTATCTGAGTGATTCTGTGTGAGTCTGTGTGACTCTGTGTGAGTCTGAGTGACTGAGTGACTCTGAGTGACTCTGTGTGAGTCTGTGTGAGTCTGTGTGTGTCTGAGTGACTCTGATTGACTCTGAGTGACTCTGATTGACTCTGAGTGACTCTGTGTGATTCTGTGTGAGTCTGAGTGAGTCCGAGTGACTGAGTGACTCTGAGTGAGTCTGAGTGAGCCTCTCACCGTGCTGAGTCGAGGTACAGACCCCACAGAGGCTTCCTGAGCGAGCTCGCTCCACGAAGACTTCCATTGACAGAGTGACTCTGAGTGACTCTGAGTGACTCTGACTCTGTGTGAGTCTGTGTGACTCTGTGTGAGTCTGTGTGAGTCTGTGTGAGTCTGAGTGACTCTGAGTGACTCTGAGTGACTGTGTGAGTCTGAGTGACTCTGAGTGACTCTGTGTGAGTCTGAGTGACTCTGATTGACTCTGAGTGACTCTGAGTGACTCTGAGTGAGTCTGAGTGACTCTGAGTGACTCTGAGTGAGTCTGAGTGAGGCTGAGTGACTCTGAGTGAGTCTGAGTGACTCTGAGTGACTCTGAGTGACTCTGAGTGAGTCTGAGTGACTCTGGGTGACTCTGAGTGACTCTGTGTGAGTCTGATTGACTCTGAGTGACTCTGAGTGACTGAGTGACTCTGAGTGAGTCTGAGTGAGCCTCTCACCGTGCTGAGTCGAGGTACAGACCCCACAGAGGCTTCCTGAGCGAGCTCGCTCCACGAAGACTTCCATCGACAGAGTGACTCTCAGTGAGTCTGAGTGAGTCTGAGTGAGTCTGAGTGACTCTGTTTGACTCTGAGTGAGTCTGAGTGACTCTGAGTGACTCTGAGTGAGTCTGAGTGACTCTGAGTGAGTCTGAGTGACTCTGAGTGACTCTCAGTGAGTCTGAGTGACTCTGAGTGAGTCTGAGTGACTCTGAGTGAGTCTGAGTGACTCTGAGTGACTCTGATTGACTCTGATTGACTCTGAGTGACTCTGAGTGAGTCTGAGTGAGCCTCTCACCGTGCTGAGTCGAGGTACAGACCCCACAGAGGCTTCCTGAGCGAGCTCGCTCCACGAAGACTTCCATCGACAGAGTGACTCTGAGTGAGCCTGAGTGACTCTGTGTGAGTCTGAGTGACTCTGTGTGACTCTGTGTGAGTCTGTGTGAGTCTGAGTGACTCTGATTGCCTCTGAGTGACTCTGAGTGACTCTGAGTGAGTCTGAGTGAGTCTGAGTGACTCTGAGTGACTCTGAGTGAGTCTGAGTGACTGATTGACTCTGAGTGACTCTGAGTGACTCTGAGTGACTCTGAGTGAGTCTGAGTGACTCTGAGTGAGTCTGAGTGAGGCTCTCACCGTGCTGAGTCGAGGTACAGACCCCACAGAGGCTTCCTGAGCGAGCTCGCTCCACGAAGACTTCCATTGACAGAGTGACTCTGAGTGAGTCTGAGTGACTCTGTGTGAGTCTGAGTGACTCTGAGTGACTCTGAGTGACTCTGAGTGACTCTGATTGACTCTGAGTGACTCTGATTGACTCTGATTGACTCTGATTGACTCTGAGTGACTCTGAGTGAGTCTGAGTGACTCTGAGTGAGTCTGAGTGACTCTGAGTGAGTCTGAGTGACTCTGAGTGAGTCTGAGTGAGGCTCTCACCGTGCTGAGTCGAGGTACAGACCCCACAGAGGCTTCCTGAGCGAGCTCGCTCCACGAAGACTTCCATCGACAGAGTGACTCTGAGTGAGCCTGAGTGACTCTGTGTGAGTCTGAGTGACTCTGTGTGACTCTGTGTGAGTCTGAGTGAGTCTGTGTGAGTCTGAGTGACTCTGTGTGAGTCTGTGTGAGTCTGAGTGACTCTGATTGACTCTGAGTGACTCTGAGTGACTCTGAGTGACTCTGAGTGACTCTGAGTGAGGCTCTCACCGTGCTGAGTCGAGGTACAGACCCCACAGAGGCTTCCTGAGCGAGCTCGCTCCACGAAGACTTCCATTGACAGAGTGACTCTGAGTGAGCCTGAGTGACTCTGTGTGAGTCTGAGTGACTCTGTGTGACTCTGTGTGAGTCTGAGTGACTCTGAGTGACTCTGAGTGAGTCTGAGTGACTGATTGACTCTGAGTGACTCTGAGTGACTCTGAGTGATTCTGTGTGAGTCTGTGTGACTCTGATTGACTCTGAGTGAGTCTGAGTGACTCTGAGTGAGTCTGAGTGACTCTGAGTGAGTCTGAGTGAGGCCCTCACCGTGCTGAGTCGAGGTACAGACCCCACAGAGGCTTCCTGAGCGAGCTCGCTCCACGAAGACTTCCATCGACAGAGTGACTCTGAGTGAGTCTGAGTGACTCTGTGTGAGTCTGATTGACTCTGAGTGAGTCTGAGTGACTCTGTGTGACTCTGATTGACTCTGAGTGAGTCTGAGTGACTCTGTGTGAGTCTGAGTGACTCTGTGTGACTCTGTGTGAGTCTGAGTGAGTCTGAGTGAGTCTGAGTGACTCTGAGTGACTCTGAGTGAGCCTCTCACCGTGCTGAGTCGAGGTACAGACCCCACAGAGGCTTCCTGAGCGAGCTCGCTCCACGAAGACTTCCATTGACAGAGTGACTCTGAGTGAGCCTGAGTGACTCTGTGTGAGTCTGAGTGACTTTGTGTGACTCTGTGTGAGTCTGAGTGAGTCTGAGTGAGTCTGAGTGAGTCTGTGTGACTCTGTGTGAGTCTGAGTGAGTCTGATTGACTCTGATTGAGTCTGAGTGAGGCTCTCACCGTGCTGAGTCGAGGTACAGACCCCACAGAGGCTTCCTGAGCGAGCTCGCTCCACGAAGACTTCCATCGACAGAGTGACTCTGAGTGAGCCTGAGTGACTCTGTGTGAGTCTGAGTGACTCTGTGTGACTCTGTGTGAGTCTGAGTGAGTCTGAGTGAGTCTGAGTGACTCTGATTGACTCTGAGTGACTCTGATTGACTCTGATTGACTCTGAGTGAGTCTGAGTGAGGCTCTCACCGTGCTGAGTCGAGGTACAGACCCCACAGAGGCTTCCTGAGCGAGCTCGCTCCACGAAGACTTCCATTGACAGAGTGACTCTGAGTGAGCCTGAGTGACTCTGAGTGACTCTGAGTGACTCTGATTTACACTGTGTGAGTCTGATTGACTCTGTATGAGTCTGTGTGTATCTGAGTGACTCTGAGTGACTCTGAGTGACTCTGAGTGAGGCCCTCACCGTGCTGAGTCGAGGTACAGACCCCACAGAGGCTTCCTGAGCGAGCTCGCTCCACGAAGACTTCCATTGACAGAGTGACTCTGAGTGAGTCTGAGTGACTGATTGACTCTGAGTGACTCTGAGTGACTCTGATTGACTCTGAGTGACTCTGATTGACTCTGAGTGACTCTGATTGACTCTGAGTGTGTCTGTGTGAGTCTGTGTGAGTCTGAGTGACTCTGACTCTGATTTACACTGTGTGAGTCTGATTGACTCTGTATGAGTCTGTGTGTATCTGAGTGACTCTGAGTGACTCTGAGTGACTCTGAGTGAGGCTCTCACCGTGCTGAGTCGAGGTACAGACCCCACAGAGGCTTCCTGAGCGAGCTCACTCCACGAAGACTTCCATTGACAGAGTGACTCTGAGTGACTCTGAGTGACTCTGAGTGAGTCTGATTGACTCTGTGTGAGTCTGAGTGACTCTGATTGACTCTGAGTGACTCTGAGTGACTCTGATTGACTCTGAGTGATTCTGTGTGAGTCTGTGTGACTCTGAGTGACTCTGAGTGACTCTGATTGACTCTGATTGACTCTGAGTGACTCTGAGTGACTCTGAGTGAGGCTCTCACCGTGCTGAGTCGAGGTACAGACCCCACAGAGGCTTCCTGAGCGAGCTCGCTCCACGAAGACTTCCATTGACAGAGCTCCGTCCCACTGGAGCAGAAGCTTCCCACTGAGCGTGAGTAGTACCGAGTCTCCAACTCGGTAGAGACGCACAGACTTCAAGCTCGCTGGCAGAGACAGGCTGCAGACAGGGTGGGTGGGTGGGTGGGTTAGTGGGGGGGTGAGTGAGTGGGTGAGTGGGTGGGTGGGGGGGGTGAGTGAGTGGGTGAGTGGGTGGGTAGGTGAGTGAGTGGGTGAGTGGGTTGGTGAGTGAGTGGGTGAGTGGGTGGGTGGGGGGGGTTAGTGGGGGGTGAGTGGGTGAGTGGGTGAGTGAGTGGGTGAGTGGGTTGGTGAGTGAGTGGGTGTGTGGGTTAGTGGGGGGGTGGGTGAGTGGGTGAGTTAGTGGGGGGGTTGGTGGGTGAGTGAGTGAGTGAGTGGGGGGGGGTTGGTGGGTGAGTGGGTGGGTGAGTTTGTGAGTGGGTGAGTGGGTGAGTGGGTGAGTGGTGAGTGGGTGGGTGGGTGAGTGGGTGAGTGAGTGAGTGTGTGGGTGAGTGAGTGGGTGAGTGAGTGGGTGAGTGGTTGAGTGTGTGGGTGAGTGAGTGGGTGAGTGAGTGGGTGAGTGAGTGGGTGAGTGAGTGTCTGTGTTTGTCTGTGTGTCTGTGTTTGTCTGTGTGTGTGTGTATCTGTGTGTGTGTCTGTGTGTGTGTCTGTGTGTGTGTGTATCTGTGTGTGTGTCTGTGTGTGTGTCTGTGTGTGTCTGTGTGTGTGTCTGTGTGTGTGTCTGTGTGTGTCTGTGTATGTGTCTGTGTGTGTGTCTGTGTGTGTATGTGTGTGTGTGTGTCTGTGTGTGTGTGTCTGTCTGTGTGTGTGTGTCTGTGTGTGTCTGTGTATGTGTGTGTGTGTCTGTGTGTGTGTGTCTGTGTGTCTGTGTGTGTGTGTGTGTGTCTGTGTGTGTCTGTGTGTGTCTGTGTGTGTGTCTGTGTGTGTGTATCTGTGTGTGTGTCTGTGTGTGTCTGTGTGTGTGTGTCTGTGTGTGTCTGTGTGTGTGTGTCTGTGTGTGTGTGTGTGTGACTGTGTGTGTGTGTGTCTGTGTGTGTCTGTGTGTGACTGTGTGTGTGTGTGTGTCTGTGTGTGTCTGTGTGTGACTGTGTGTGTGTGTGTGACTGTGTGTGTGTGTGTCTGTGTGTGTCTGTGTGTGTGTGTCTGTGTGTCTGTGTGTGTTTGTCTGTGTGTCTGTGTTTGTCTGTGTGTGTGTATCTGTGTGTGTGTCTGTGTGTGTCTGTGTGTGTGTGTGTCTGTGTGTGTCTGTGTGTGTGTCTGTGTGTGTGTCTGTGTGTGTCTGTGTGTGTGTGTGTCTGTGTGTGTCTGTGTGTGTGTCTGTGTGTGTGTCTGTGTGTGTCTGTGTGTGTGTGTGTCTGTGTGTGTCTGTGTGTGTGTCACTCACGCGGTGTCTCCGCTGTAGACCGCCCCGTTTTGGAGTCTCAGCTCCTCCACTCCCGGCACAGAAACGAGGAGTGCGAGCGAGCAGCCCCCTCCACCGTCACCCTCATCGCCTTCCCCTTCTCGACACGACCACTCTGCCTGTGACACGTGGGGAGAGAGACACGTGGGGAGAGAGTCACGTGGTGAGAGAGGGACACGTGGTGAGAGAGAGACACGTGGTGAGAGAGACACGTGGGGAGAGAGTCACGTGGTGAGAGACACGTGGTGAGAGAGAGACACGTGGGGAGAGACACGTGGTGAGAGAGAGACACGTGGTGAGAGAGAGACACGTGGTGAGAGAGAGACACGTGGTGAGAGAGAGACACGTGGGGAGAGAGAGACACGTGGTGAGAGAGAGACACGTGGTGAGAGAGAGACACGTGGTGAGAGAGAGACACGTGGTGAGAGAGAGACACGTGGTGAGAGAGAGACACGTGGGGAGAGAGAGACACGTGGTGAGAGAGAGACACGTGGTGAGAGAGAGACACGTGGTGAGAGAGAGACACATGGTGAGAGACACGGGGAGAGACACGGGGAGAGAGAGACACGTGGTGAGAGAGAGACACGTGGTGAGAGAGACACGTGGTGAGAGACACGTGGTGAGAGAGACACGGGGAGAGAGACACGTGGTGAGAGACACGGGAAGAGAGACACGTGGGGAGAGAGAGACACGTGGGGAGAGAGAGACACGTGGGGGAGAGACACGTGGTGAGAGACACATGGTGAGAGAGACACGGGGCGGAGAGACCCGTGGGGAGAGAGACACAGGGAGAGAGACACGGGGAGAGACACGGGGAGAGAGAGACACGGGGGGAGAGACACGGGGAGAGAGACACAGGGAGAGAGACACGGGGAGAGACACGGGGAGAGAGAGACACGTGGGGGAGAGACACGTGGGGGAGAGACACGTGGGGGGAGAGACACGTGGGGGAGAGACACGTGGGGAGAGAGACACGTGGGGAGAGACACGTGGGGAGAGACACGCCATTGAAACACGGGGAGACATTGAGAGACACGGGGAGACGTGGGGAGACATGGGGAGACATTCGGAGACAGTGGGAAACACGGGAAGACACAGGGAGACAGTGGGAGACAGAGGGAGACAGTGGGAGACAAGGGGAGGTATGTATGTGTGTGTGTGTCTGCGTGTATGTGTGTGTGTGTCTGCGTGTATGTGTGTACCACTATATAGGCCTCTGTGGGTTGTTAGTCGCAGCCTCTGAGGAGGTTGGTGGCTCTGTGTGTGTGTGTCTATGAGTGTATCTATGTATGTGTGTCTATGTGTGTATCTATGTGTGTATGTGTGTGTCTGTGTGTATGTGTATATCTATGTGTGTGTGTGTCTATGTGTGTATGTGTGTGTGTCTGTGCATGTGTGTAGCTACGTGTGTATGTGTCTGTGTGTGTATGTCCGAACATTCCACGTGGCCACACGAAGCGGCTATTTGTTGTTTCTGGAGGAGCCCCGAGGGTAGAGATTCAATCTCCTGGCCCCGCCAATTGGGGTTTGGCCAGGAGAATCCATAGACACCTGTCCACCCGGGGCCTCCGGCACAAGCTTATTAATGAGATATTTTTAACGTGGTTCAGTGGTAATTTACTCAAAGGTGGAGGTGTTACCAGCCCCTCGCACCCGTCCAGAGCCCCCGTTTAGCCCCTGTGGTGGACACATATGCCATGAGGGGAGGAGCCAATCAAAATTGGATCTCCCCCCACAGCACTGTCCACGACAGAGTTGCCTGTCCGGCACCGCGAGGAGGTAGGGGGTTGTTTTTTTGCCGCGTAAATGGGCGAGGTTTATGACTGTGACTCATGCAGCTGCAATGGCTGCTTTGGGTACGCGGTCCAGGCCTCCACAGAGACCCTGGCTGACAGAGGAGGTGTTCAGGATGGTTGAGAAAAAGCGACAGGCCCACTGTCATCGGCTACAGAATCCCACGTCAGAGAATGAGGAGGCTTACCGCAGCCTTCGCTCGGAGGTTCGGAGAGCCGTGAGGCGCTGCAAGGATGGGTGGTGGTCGCGGGTTGCTGAGGAGATGGAGTCTGCCTCAGTGGCCCATGATCACAAATCTCTATTTAACTCCATCAAAAAAGTAACCTGCAGCGCCACACCTATTACCATCATTAGGGGAAAAAACGGTGATCCAATTTCCGACCCCCAGGAACAGGTTCGCAGATTTGCTGAGCATTTCTGTGAGGTCCTGGGGGAGGGAAAATCCCTCAGCCAGGAAAACATCGTGGCACAAAGTGAGGATGACCCTGCTGAGGCTGCGGTGCCTCAAATTTTGAAAGAAGTCACCCCCTGTGAGTGGCTGGCTGAGGTGCCATCTGTTGAGGAAGTACTGAGGGCGATCTGGAGTCTGAGACCAGGAAAGGCAGCGGGCAGAGATGATATCCCAAGCGAAATGCTGAGGGAGGGTGGCGTTTGTGCACAGACTGCCCTACATGACATCATAACAACAGTCTGGACCACTGGACGGGTTCCGCAGGATTGGAAGGATGCCCTGGTGGTCCCCCTCTTTAAGACGGGTGACCGCACAGACTGTAACAACTACAGGGGCATCTCACTCCTCAGTGTGAGGCCGGGAAAGGTCCTGGCAAGGATTATTTAACACCGCCATGCCAGGCACGCTGAGGAGAGGCTTGCGGAGCCCCAATGTGGTTTCAGGAAAGGGCGGCCCTGCACAGATGCCATATTTTCTGTCCGTCTGCTACAGCAGAGGTGTAGGGAATTCCAGCAAGACCTACATCTCTGCTTTAAGGCCTATGATACCATCAGTAGGCCTGGGCTCTGGGTTGTTCTTCGTGCTTTTGGAGTCCCTGACCCTCTGCTCATGACCATTAAGGACCTTCATGATGGTGAGCGGGCCCGGGTAAAACTACGTGGCCGGGAGTCAGAGCCATTCCCTGTACACCTTGGGGTGCGACAGGGATGTCCTCTGGCTCCAACATTATTTAACATCTATTTTGACCACGTAGTTCGTGAAGCCTTCAGCAGCTGTACCGGAGGAATTTCCATTTGTTACAGATACAATGGGAGGCTGATCAATGCCCAGGTGTGGTCAATGGATGGCTTCCCATTGGTCAACCACGTTATGTATGCCGATGATTTGGTAATAGCTGCTCATTCAGAGGAGGAGTTGGAGACGCTGCTGCTGAGACTGGAGCGTGCCACTAAGAGGTGGGGCCTTACCATCAGCCCCACCAAAACTAAGCACCTGCCTGGGTATTTTGTACCATCGGACACTCCACCCCCACAACTCCCAATCGGTGATGGGGCAGTTGTGGAGAGAGTAGAGAGTTTCCCATACCTGGGCAGTGTGCTTATGACCGGCTCCAGTTTAATAGCAGAGGTCTCACTCCGAATCAGTCGAGCGGCAATATCTTTTCATCGGTTGCGTAACGCTGTGTGGAAGCTACCTGGTCTGTCGCTCCGCACTAAGCTTCGGGTCTTCTCGGCCACGGTCATTCCCTCCCTTCTCTACGCTTGCGAAACGTGGACCCCCCTAATGGAACATCTTCGCCGGTTAGAAACATTTAGGCTGGCCTGCCTACGATCCATCCTGGGTTTAACCAGACTGGTTTGTGTGAGGAGCTCACAAATCCTTGAAAGATCTGGGCAGGGTCCCATCGGTGAGCTCCTCCGGCAGGCAAGGCTGCGATGGCTGGGTCATGTAGCCCGCATGCCCAGCGACCGCATGCCGAAACAGCTTTTGTTCGGCCAGATTGAGGGGGCTAAACGGGCGCGGCACGGGTTAGAGAAGAGATGGAGTGATGTGGTACAGGAGGACGTGGAGCTGAGTGGACTTGCCGATGACCGGTACCAGCGGTGTCAAGATCGGCCTCTGTGGAGGAGGCTCGTGAAGGACGCTACTGGGCAGTTGGAGGCAGTCGCCCTCCAACAACAACGGAGGGCGGAGGAGCGACGCTCAGAACAACGAGCGGAGCGCCGGGTGGCTAAAGCATAGCAGGTTGGCACAGTAGGGGGCACAGGTGGTGCATCAGCCAGTCATCTCAGTCAGTCGACCCGTGGCACCTGGGTCTGCCCCGTGACCTCCTGCCAGCGGGCGTTCGACACTTCACATGGCCTCAGGGTGCACATAGCCTGGCACAAGCGTCGTGGTGACGTCACCGCCACTTAGTGGCGAATTGCGGTTGTTGTGTGTGTATGTGTGTGTGTATGTGTGTTTATGTGTGTATGTGTGTGTGTATATGTGTGTGTGTATGTGTGTGTGTATGTGTGTATGTATGTGTGTGTATGTGTGTATGTATGTGTATGTATGTATGTGTGTATGTGTGTGTGTGTATGTGTGTGTGTATATGTGTGTGTGTGTATGTGTGTGTATGTGTGTATGTATGTGTGTATGTGTGTGTATGTGAGTACCACTATGTAGGCCTCTGTGGGTTGGTTGTCGCAGCCTCTGAGAAGGTTGGTGGCTCTGTGTGTGTGTATGTGTGTGTGTTTGTGTATGTATGTGTGTATGTGTGTGTATGTGAGTACCACTATGTAGGCCTCTGTGGGTTGGTTGTCGCAGCCTCTGAGAAGGTTGGTGGCTCTGTGTGTGTGTGTATGTGTGTGTGTGTATGTGTGTATGTGAGTACCACTATGTAGGCCTCTGTGGGTTGGTAGTCGCAGCCTCTGAGGAGGTTGGTGGCTCTGTGTGTATGTGTATGTATGTGTGTGTTTGTGTGTGTGTGTGTATGTGTGTATGTGTGTGTATGTGTGTATCTGTGTGTGTGTATGTGAGTACCACTATGTAGGCCTCTGTGGGTTGGTAGTCGCAGCCTCTGAGGAGGTAGACTCCACAGAACGTCCCCAGCCTGGACAAGTCCCCATCGAGTGTGAAGAGGATTGACGCATCGCTGAGTCCACAGACCTGGTACATGGAGTCTACTCCACACACACACAGAGACTTAGTGACACACACACACAGACTTAGTGACACACACAGACTTAGTGACACACACACACAGACTTAGTGACACACACACACACTTAGTGACACACACAGACTTAGTGACACACACAGACTTAGTGACACACACACAGAGACTTAGTGACACACATACACAGACTTAGTGACACACACACAGACTTAGTGACACACACACACAGACTTAGTGACACACACAGACTTAGTGACACACAGACTTAGTGACATACACAGAGACTTAGTGACACACACACAGACTTAGTGACACACACAGAGACTTAGTGACACACACACAGACTTAGTGACACACACAGAGACTTAGTGACACACACACAGACTTAGTGACACACACACACAGAGACTTAGTGACACACAGACTTAGTGACATACACACACAGACTTAGTGACACACACACACACAGACTTAGTGACACACACAGAGACTTAGTGACACACACACACAGACTTAGTGACACACAGAGACTTAGTGACACACACACAGAATTAGTGACACACACACAGACTTAGTGACACACACAGAGACTTAGTGACACACACAGACTTAGTGACACACACAGACTTAGTGACACACACAGACTTAGTGACACACACAGACTTAGTGACACACACAGACTTAGTGACACACACAGACTTAGTGACACACATACACAGACTTAGTGACACACACACACAGACTTAGTGACACACACAGACTTAGTGACACACACAGACTTAGTGACACACACACATAGACTTAGTGACACACACAGACTTAGTGACACACACAGACTTAGTGACACACACACAGAGACTTAGTGACACACACAGACTTAGTGACACACACACAGACTTAGTGACACACACACACAGAGACTTAGTGACACACACACAGAGACTTAGTGACATACACACACAGACTTAGTGACACACACAGACTTAGTGACACACACACAGAGACTTAGTGACACACACAGACTTAGTGACACACACAGACTTAGTGACACACACACAGACTTAGTGACACACACACAGACTTAGTGACACACACACACAGACTTAGTGACACTCACAGACTTAGTGACACACACACACAGACTTAGTGACACACACAGAGACTTAGTGACACACACACACAGACTTAGTGACATACACACACAGACTTAGTGACACACACAGACTTAGTGACACACACACACACAGACTTAGTGACACACACAGACTTAGTGACACACACACAGACTTAGTGACACACACACAGAGACTTAGTGACACACACACAGAGACTTAGTGACATACACACACAGACTTAGTGACACACACAGACTTAGTGACACACACACACACAGATTTAGTGACACACACAGACTTAGTGACACACACAGACTTAGTGACACACACACACACTTAGTGACACACACACAGAATTAGTGACACACACACAGACTTAGTGACACACACACACAGAGACTTAGTGACACACAGACTTAGTGACAAACACAAACTTAGTGACTCACACACAGACTTAGTGACACACACACACTTAGTGACACACACAGACTTAGTAACACACACACAGACTTAGTGACACACACAGACTTAGTGACACACTCACACAGACTTAGTGACACACACAGACTTAGTGACACACACACAGACTTAGTGACACACACAGACTTAGTGACACACACAGACTTAGTGACACACACAGACTTAGTGACACACACACACAGACTTAGTGACACACACAGACTTAGTGACACACACACAGACTTAGTGACACACACAGACTTAGTGACACACACACACAGAGACTTAGTGACACACACACACAGACTTAGTGACACACACACACAGAGACTTAGTGACACACACACACAGACTTAGTGACACACACACACACACACTTAGTGACACACACACAGAATTAGTGACACACAGACTTAGTGACACACACACAGAGACTTAGTGACACACACAGACTTAATGACACACACACAGACTTAGTGACACACACACACACACAGACTTAGTGACACACACAGACTTAATGACACACACACAGACTTAGTGACACACACAGACTTAGTGACACACACAGACTTAGTGACACACACACAGACTTAGTGACACACACACACAGACTTAGTGACTCACGCACAGACTTAGTGACACACACACAGACTTAGTGACACACACAGACTTAGTGACACACACAGACTTAGTGACTCACACACACAGACTTAGTGACACTCACACACACACTTAGTGACACTCACACAGACTTAGTGACACACACAGACTTAGTGACTCACACACAGACTTAGTGACTCACACAGACTTAGTGACACACACACACAGACTTAGTGACACACACAGACTTAGTGACACACACAGAGACTTAGTGACACACACACAGAGACTTAGTGACATACACACACACTTAGTGACACACACACAGACTTAGTGACACACACAGACTTAGTGACACACAGACTTAGTGACACACACACAGACTTAGTGACACACACACAGACTTAGTGACACACACACACAGACTTAGTGACACACACAGACTTAGTGACACACACACACAGACTTAGTGACACACACACACAGAGACTTAGTGACACACACACACAGACTTAGTGACACTCACACACAGACTTAGTGACACTCACACAGACTTAGTGACACACACAGACTTAGTGACACACACACAGACTTAGTGACACACACAGACTTAGTGACACACACACAGACTTAGTGACACTCACACAGACTTAGTGACACACACAAACTTAGTGACACACACACAGACTTAGTGACACACAGAGACTTAGTGACACACAGACTTAGTGACACACACAGACTTAGTGACACACACAGAGACTTAGTGACACACACAGACTTAGTGACACACACAGACTTAGTGACAAACACACACAGACTTAGTGACACACACAGACTTAGTGACACACACACACAGACTTAGTGACACTCACAGACTTAGTGACACACACTCACAGACTTAGTGACACTCACACACAGACTTAGTGACACACACACACAGACTTAGTGACACACACAGACTTAGTGACACACACACACACAGACTTCGTGACACACACAGACTTAGTGACACACACACACAGACTTAGTGACACACAGACTTAGTGACACACACAGACTTAGTGACACACAGACTTAGTGACACTTACACACAGACTTAGTGACACACACAGACTTAGTGACACACACAGACTTAGTGACACACACAGACTTAGTGACTCACACACACAGACTTAGTGACACACACAGACTTAGTAACACACACAGACTTAGTGACACACACAGACTTAGTGACACACACAGACTTAGTGACACACACACAGACTTAGTGACACACACAGACTTAGTGACTCACACACAGACTTAGTGACACACACAGACTTAGTGACACACACAGACTTAGTGACACACGCACACAGACTTAGTGACACACACAGACTTAGTGACACACACAGACTTAGTGACACACACACACAGACTTAGTGACACTCACAGACTTAGTGACACACACTCACAGACTTAGTGACACTCACACACAGACTTAGTGACACACACACAGACTTAGTGACACACACAGACTTAGTGACACACACAGACTTAGTGACACACACACACAGACTTAGTGACACACACAGACTTAGTGACACACACACACAGACTTAGTGACACACACAGACTTAGTGACTCACACACAGACTTAGTGACACGCACAGACTTAGTGACACACACAGACTTAGTGACACACACAGACTTAGTGACACACACACAGACTTAGTGACACACACACACAGACTTAGTGACACTCACAGACTTAGTGACACACACTCACAGACTTAGTGACACTCACACACAGACTTAGTGACACACACACACAGACTTAGTGACACACACAGACTTAGTGACACACACAGACTTAGTGACACACACACACAGACTTAGTGACACACACAGACTTAGTGACACACACACACAGACTTAGTGACACACACAGACTTAGTGACTCACACACAGACTTAGTGACACACACAGACTTAGTGACACACACAGACTTAGTGACACACACACAGACTTAGTGACACACACAGACTTAGTGACACACGCACACAGACTTAGTGACACACACAGACTTAGTGACACACACAGACTTAGTGACACACACCCACAGACTTAGTGACACACACAGACTTAGTGACACACACAGACTTAGTGACACACACACAGACTTAGTGACACACACAGACTTAGTGACACACACACAGACTTAGTGACACACACAGACTTAGTGACACACACACACACAGACTTAGTGACACACACAGACTTAGTGACACACACAGACTTAGTGACACACACAGACTTAGTGACACACAGACTTAGTGACACACAGACTTAGTGACACACAGACTTAGTGACTCACACACAGACTTAGTGACACACAGACTTAGTGACACACACACAGACTTAGTGACACACACAGACTTAGTGACACACACAGACTTAGTGACACACAGACTTAGTGACACACACAGACTTAGTGACACACACAGACTTAGTGACACACAGACTTAGTGACACACACAGACTTAGTGACTCACACACAGACTTAGTGACACACACAGACTTAGTGACACACACAGACTTAGTGACACACGCAGACTTAGTGACACACACAGACTTAGCGACACACACAGACTTAGTGACACACACACACAGACTTAGTGACACACACACACAGACTTAGTGACACACACAGACTTAGTGACACACACACACTTAGTGACACACACAGACTTAGTGACTCACACAGACTTAGTGACACACACAGACTTAGTGACACACACAGACTTAGTGACACACACACACAGACTTAGTGACACACACACACAGACTTAGTGACACACACAGACTTAGTGACACACACACACAGACTTAGTGACACACACAGACTTAGTGACACACACAGACTTAGTGACTCACACAGACTTAGTGACACACACAGACTTAGTGACACACACACAGACTTAGTGACACACACAGACTTAGTGACACACACAGACTTAGTGACTCACACACAGACTTAGTGATACACACAGACTTAGTGACACACACAGACTTAGTGACACACACACAGAGACTTAGTGACACACACAGACTTAGTGACACACTCAGACTTAGTGACACACACAGACTTAGTGACACACACAGACTTAGTGACACACACACACTTAGTCACACACAGACTTAGTGACACACACAGACTTAGTGACACACACACACAGACTTAGTGACACACACAGACTTAGTGACACACACAGACTTAGTGACACACACACACAGACTTAGTGACACACACAGACTTAGTGACACACACACAGACTTAGTAACACACATACAGACTTAGTGACACACACAGACTTAGTGACACACACACAGACTTCGTGACACACACAGACTTAGTGACACACACAGACTTAGTGACACACACAGACTTAGTGACACATACACACTTAGTCACACACAGACTTAGTGACACACACAGACTTAGTGACACACACACACAGACTTAGTGACACACACAGACTTAGTGACTCACACACAGACTTAGTGATACACACAGACTTAGTGACACACACAGACTTAGTGACACACACACAGAGACTTAGTGACACACACAGACTTAGTGACACACTCAGACTTAGTGACACACACAGACTTAGTGACACACACAGACTTAGTGACACACACACAGACTTCGTGACACACACAGACTTAGTGACACACACAGACTTAGTGACACACACAGACTTAGTGACACACACACACTTAGTCACACACAGACTTAGTGACACACACAGACTTAGTGACACACACACACAGACTTAGTGACACACACAGACTTAGTGACTCACACACAGACTTAGTGATACACACAGACTTAGTGACACACACAGACTTAGTGACACACACACAGAGACTTAGTGACACACACAGACTTAGTGACACACTCAGACTTAGTGACACACACAGACTTAGTGACACACACAGACTTAGTGACACACACACACTTAGTCACACACAGACTTAGTGACACACACAGACTTAGTGACACACACACACAGACTTAGTGACACACACAGACTTAGTGACACACACAGACTTAGTGACACACACACACAGACTTAGTGACACACACAGACTTAGTGACACACACACAGACTTAGTAACACACATACAGACTTAGTGACACACACAGACTTAGTGACACACACACAGACTTCGTGACACACACAGACTTAGTGACACACACACAGGCTTAGTGACACACACACACACACACTTAGTGACACACACACAGACTTAGTGTGTCTGTGTGTCTATGTGTGTGTCTGTGTGTGTCTGTGTGTCTGTGTATGTGTGTCTATGTGTCTGTGTGTCTGTGTGTATCTGTGTGTGTCTCTGTGTGTGTGTGTCTGTGTGTGTCTGAGTGTCTGGGTGTGTGTGGGTCTATGTGTCTGTGTGTCTGGCATATGTGTCCACCACAGGGGCTAAACGGGGGCTCTGGACGGGTGCGAGGGGCTGGTAACCCCTCCACCTTCAATTAATTACCACAAAACCACGAATTAAAGTGAAATATGTAACAACTAAGCTTGTGCCGGAGGCCCCGGGGGGCCAGGCGTCTATGACGTCTCCTGGCCAAACCCCAATTGGCGGAGCCAGGAGATTGAATACCTACCCTCGGGGCTACTCCAGAAACAACGAAAAGCCACTACGGGTGGCCACGTGGAATGTTCGAACGCTCACTGCAGAGGAGAGGCTGCCACTCCTCTGTCGGGAGCTGGACCGGTACCGCCTGGATCTATGCGGCATTCAGGAGGTCCGGTGGACCGGCTCTGGCTCCTGCCACCATGAGGGGTGGACAGTCCTCTACTCGGGGCAGCAGACTGCCAAACAACAGGGTGTGGGTCTTCTTTTGAACAAAAGAATGAAGGGGGCGTGGGAGCGTGGCGGTGAGGTGTGGGAAGCTGTAAGCCCCAGGCTACTTTGGGCTCACCTTCCCATCAACCGGAGGCGAGGAATGGTGGTCGTGGTTACTTATGCCCCCACCGAAGATGAACATCCGTGGAGGGATGCAGGCAAAGCCGATGAGTCAGATGCCTTCTATGACCTCCTGTCACAGGTGCTGGCTAAAGTGGCCCCTCGGGATAGAGTCATCATGTTGGGTGACTTCAATGCCCGAGTTGGTCATGATACTGGCACCTGGTCTGGAGTGATTGGAGGGCATGGGCCAGATCAGCTCAATAACAATGGTAGGAGGCTGCTAGATTTTTGTGCAGCCCATGGGCTTGTAATTACCAACACGCTGTTCCGGCATCGGCGCATCCACACAACATCATGGATGCATGCCGGGTCCAAGCAAGAACATCTGCTGGACTACATAGTGACGGACCAGCGAATGCGAGCCCATGTCCTTGACACCAGGACCTACCGTGGAGCTGATCTGCCCTCTGACCATCGACTAGTCATCTGTAAGATGCGCCTGCCATTCTTCCACTCCGGTGGTGGGTGTACACCCAGGACCCCATTCCAACCTAAAGTGGCCTGGTCTCAGTTATCTGATGAAAGTTGCAAGCGAGAATTTCATCATCGCTTGCGGCTGGGATTGGCATCGTCCCCGACTCCTCCTGATGTCGAGGGTAAATGGGCGAGGTTTAGGACTGTGACTCATGCAGCTGCAATGGCTGCTTTGGGTACGCGGTCCAGACCTCCCCAGACACCCTGGATGACAGAGGAGTTGTTCAGGATGGTTGAGAAAAAGCGACAGGCCCACTGTCATCGGCTACAGAATCCCACGTCAGAGAATGAGGAGGCTTACCGCAGCCTTCGCTCGGAGGTTCGGAGAGCCGTGAGGCGCTGCAAGGATGGGTGGTGGTCGCGGGTTGCTGAGGAGATGGAGTCTGCCTCAGTGGCCCGTGATCACAAATCGCTATTTAACTCCATCAAAAAAGTAACCTGCAGCGCCACACCTATTACCATCATTAGGGGAAAAAACGGTGATCCAATTTCCGACCCCCAGGAACAGGTTCGCAGATTTGCTGAGCATTTCTGTGAGGTCCTGGGGGAGGGAAAATCCCACAGCCAGGAAAACATCGTGGCACAAAGTGAGGATGACCCTGCTGAGGCTGCGGTGCCTCAAATATTGGATGAAGTCACCCCCTGTGAGTGGCTGGCTGAGGTGCCATCTGCTGAGGAAGTATTGAAGGCGATCCGGAGTCTGAGACCAGGAAAGGCAGCGGGCAGAGATGATCTCCCAAGCGAAATGCTGAGGGAGGGTGGCGTTTGTGCACAGACTGCCCTATATGACATCATAACGGCGGTCTGGACCACTGGGCGGGTTCCGCAGGATTGGAGGGATGCCCTGGTGGTCCCCCTTTTTAAGAAGGGGGACCGCACGGACTGTGGCAGCTGCAGGGGCGTCTCACTCCTCGGTGTGCCGGGAAAGGTCCTGGCAAGGATTATTCAGCATCGCCTTGCCAGGCACGCTGAGGAGAGGCTTGCGGAGCCCCAATGCGGTTTCGGGAAAGGGCGGTCCTGCACAGATGCCATATTTTCTGTCCGTCTGCTACAGCAGAGGTGTAGGGAATTCCAACAAGACCTACATCTCTGCTTTATTGACCTGGTCAAGGCCTATGATACCATCAGTAGGCCTGGGCTCTGGGTCGTTCTTCGTGCTTTTGGAGTACCTGACCCTCTGCTCACGATCATTAAGGACCTTCATGATGGTGAGCGGGCCCGGGTAAAACTACGTGGCCGGGAGTCAGAGCCATTCCCTGTACACCTTGGGGTGCGACAGGGATGTCCTCTGGCTCCCACATTATTTAACATCTATTTTGACCACGTAGTTCGTGAAGCCTTCAATAGCTGTACCGGGGGAATCTCCATATGGTACAGATATAATGGGAGGCTAATCGATGCCCGGGTGCGGTCAAGGGATGGCTCCCTATTGCTCAACCACGTTATGTATGCTGATGACTTGGTAATAGCTGCTCAGTCAGAGGAGGAGTTGCAGACGCTGCTGCTGAGACTGGAGCGTGCCACTAAGAGGTGGGGCCTTACCATCAGCCCCACCAAAACTAAGCACCTGCCTGGGTATTTTGTACCATCGGACACTCCACCCCCACAGCTCCCAATCGGTGATGGGGCAGTTGTGGAGAGAGTGGAGAGTTTCCCATACCTGGGCAGTGTGCTTATGACTGGCTCCAGTTTAACAGCAGAGGTCTCACTCCGAATCAGTCGAGCGGCAATATCTTTTCATCGGTTGCGTAACGCTGTGTGGAAGCTACCTGGTCTGTCGCTCCGCACTAGGCTTCAGGTCTTCTCGGCCACGGTCATTCCCTCCCTTCTCTACGCTTGCGAGACGTGGACCCCCCTAGTGGAGCATCTTCGCCGGTTGG
Source organism: Petromyzon marinus (assembly GCF_048934315.1). Lineage (NCBI taxonomy): Eukaryota > Metazoa > Chordata > Hyperoartia > Petromyzontiformes > Petromyzontidae > Petromyzon > Petromyzon marinus. The sequence goes on from NW_027422628.1 coordinate 176,726, forward strand.
AAACATTTGGGCTGGCCTGCCTGCGATCCATCCTGGGTTTGACCAGACTGGATTGTGTGAGGAGCTCACAAATCCTTGAAGGATCTGGGCAGGGTCCCATCGGTGAGCTCCTCCGGCAGGCAAGGCTGCGATGGCTGGGTCATGTAGCCCGCATGCCCAGCCACCGCATGCCGAAACAGCTTTTGTTTGGCCGGATTGGGGGGGCTGGGCGGGCGCGGCGCGGGCTAGAGAGGAGATGGAGTGATGTGGTGCAGGAGGACGTGGAGCTGAGTGGACTTGCCGATGACTGGTACCAGCGGTGTCAAGATCGGCCTCTGTGGAGGAGGCTCGTGAAGGATGCTACTGGGCAGTTGGAGGCAGTCGCCCTCCAACAACAACGGAGGGCGGAGGAGCGACGCTCACAACAGCGAGCGGAGCGCCGGGTGGCTAAAGCACAGCAGGTTGGCACAGTAGGGGGCACAGGTGGTGCATCAGCCAGTCATCTCAGTCAGTCGACCCGTGGCACCTGGGTCTGCCCCGTGACCTCCTGCCAGCGGGCGTTCGACACTTCACGTGGCCTCAGGGTGCACATAGCCTGGCACAAGCGTCGTGGTGACGTCACCGCCACTTAGTGGCGAATGGCGGTTGTTGTTGTTGTTGTTGTGTCTGTGTGTGTGGGTCTGTGTGTGTGTATGTGTCTGTGTGTCTATGTGTCTTTGTGTCTATGTGTGTGTGTGTCTATGTGTGTGTGTGTCTGTGTGTGTCTGAGTGTCTGGGTGTGTGTGTGTCTATGTGTCTGTGTGTCTGTGTGTGGGTCTGTGTGTGTGTGTCTGTGTGTGTCTTAGTATCTGGGTGTGTGTGTGTCTATGTGTTTGCGTGTCTGTGTGTGTGTGTCTATGTGTGTGTGTGTCTGTGTGTCTGTGTGTGTCTGTGTGTGTGCCTGTTTGTGTCTGAGTGTCTGGGTGTGTGTGTGTGTGTCTGTGTGTTAGCACTACGCTGCGCTATGAACCTGGCGACCCGGGTTCGATTCCCGCTCACGGCCAACACCAGTGACGATTATCTGAACCGGTCCCGGGCCTCCCCTAGGTCGACTCAGCCTCAAATGAGTACCTGGTGCGGTGTGTAAACATCGCCACTAGGGAGACAAAGGCGGTCGGGCGTGGTGCTGGCCACCCACCCCCTCGTGTACCATTCCGGCCTTCATAGGTGCTCGCTAACAGCACTTGCCCCTACAGTCTGTTAAGGCTATATGGGGGATCTTTGTCTTTGTCTTTGTGTGTCTATGTGTGTGTGTCACTGTGTGTGTGTCACTGTGTGTGTGTCTGTGTGTGTGTCACTGTGTGTGTGTCTGTGTGTGTCACTGTGTGTGTGTCACTGTGTGTGTCACTGTGTGTGTGTCACTGTGTGTGTGTCTGTGTGTGTCTGTGTGTGTGTCACTGTGTGTGTGTGTCACTGTGTGTGTGTCACTGTGTCTGTGTGTGTGTGTCACTGTGTGTGTCACTGTGTGTGTGTCACTGTGTCTGTGTGTGTGTGTCACTGTGTGTGTGTGTCACTGTGTGTGTGTCTGTGTGTGTCACTGTGTGTGTGTCACTGTGTGTGTGTCACTGTGTGTGTGTCACTGTGTGTGTCACTGTGTGTGTGTCACTGTGTGTGTGTCTGTGTGTGTGTCTGTGTGTGTGTCACTGTGTGTGTGTTACTGTGTGTGTCACTGTGTGTGTGTCTGTGTGTGTGTCTGTGTGTGTGTCACTGTGTGTGTGTCTGTGTGTGTGTCTGTGTGTGTGTCACTGTGTGTGTGATGGAGGCGTGCGGAGTGGCAGTCTCTACTCACCAGCCTGTAATGTTTCCATCTGAAATCAACACAATCACGTGATCAGCACGACACTACCACGTGGTTATCACGAGAGACACTACCACGTGGTCAACACGACATTACCACGTGGTCAACACGACAGACTCTACCACGTGGTCAACCGTGTGTGTGTCTGTGTGTCTGTGTGTAGGTTGGCACAGTAGGGGGCACAGGTGGTGCATCAGCCAGTAGTCATCTCAGTCAGTCGACCCGTGGCACCTGGGTCTGCCCCGTGACCTCCTGCCAGCGGGCGTTCGACACTTCACGTGGCCTCAGGGTGCACATAGCCTGGCACAAGCGTCGTGGTGACGTCACCGCCACTTAGTGGCGAATGGCGGTTGTTGTGTGTGTGTCTATGTGTGTGTCTATGTGTGTGTAACTGTGTATGTGTAGATGGAGGATCTGTATGTGTGTGTGTAACTGTGTGTCTATGTGTGTGTGTAGATGGAGGATCTGTATGTGTGTGTGTGTAACTGTGTGTGTGACTGTGTGTGTGTGTAGATGGAGGATCTATGTGTGTGTGTGTAACTGTGTGTGTGTCTATGTGTGTGTGTAACTGTGTGTGTGTGTGTCACTGTCTGTATGTCTATGTGTGTCTGTGTGTGTCTATGTGTGTGTAACTGTGTGTGTGTGTAGATGGAGCATCTGTGTGTGTGTGTCTGTGTGTGTGTGTTTATGTGTGTGTAACTGTCTGTGTGTGTGTCTGTGTGTGTCTATGTGTGTGTCTGTGTGTGTATCTGTGTGTGTCTGTGTGTGTGTCTGTGTGTGTGTGTGTGTCTGTGTGTGTGTCTGTGTGTGTGTATGTGTGTGTCTGTGTGTCTGTGTGTGTGTGTCTGTGTGTGTGTGTGTGTGTCTGTGTGTGTGTGTCTGTGTGTGTGTCTGTGTGTGTGTCTGTGTGTGTGTCTGTGTGTGTGTGTGTGTCTGTGTGTGTGAGTGTGTGTCTGTGTGACTTCAATGCCCGAGTTGGTCATGATACTGGCACCTGGTCTGGAGTGATTGGAGGGCATGGGCCAGATCAGCTCAATAACAACGGTAGGAGGCTGCTAGATTTTTGTGCAGCCCATGGGCTTGTAATTACCAACACGCTGTTCCGGCATCGGCGCATCCACACAACATCATGGATGCATGCCGGGTCCAAGCAAGAACATCTGCTGGACTACATAGTGACGGACCAGCGAATGCGAGCCCATGTCCTTGACACCAGGACCTACCGTGGAGCTGATCTGCCCTCTGACCATCGACTAGTCATCTGTAAGATGCGCCTGCCATTCTTCCACTCCGGTGGTGGGTGTACACCCAGGACCCCATTCCAACCTAAAGTGGCCTGGTCTCAGTTATCTGATGAAAGTTGCAAGCGAGAATTTCATCATCGCTTGCGGCTGGGATTGGCATCGTCCCCGACTCCTCCTGATGTCGAGGGTAAATGGGCGAGGTTTAGGACTGTGACTCATGCAGCTGCAATGGCTGCTTTGGGTACGCGGTCCAGACCTCCCCAGACACCCTGGATGACAGAGGAGTTGTTCAGGATGGTTGAGAAAAAGCGACAGGCCCACTGTCATCGGCTACAGAATCCCACGTCAGAGAATGAGGAGGCTTACCGCAGCCTTCGCTCGGAGGTTCGGAGAGCCGTGAGGCGCTGCAAGGATGGGTGGTGGTCGCGGGTTGCTGAGGAGATGGAGTCTGCCTCAGTGGCCCGTGATCACAAATCGCTATTTAACTCCATCAAAAAAGTAACCTGCAGCGCCACACCTATTACCATCATTAGGGGAAAAAACGGTGATCCAATTTCCGACCCCCAGGAACAGGTTCGCAGATTTGCTGAGCATTTCTGTGAGGTCCTGGGGGAGGGAAAATCCCACAGCCAGGAAAACATCGTGGCACAAAGTGAGGATGACCCTGCTGAGGCTGCGGTGCCTCAAATATTGGATGAAGTCACCCCCTGTGAGTGGCTGGCTGAGGTGCCATCTGCTGAGGAAGTATTGACGGCGATCCGGAGTCTGAGACCAGGAAAGGCAGCGGGCAGAGATGATCTCCCAAGCGAAATGCTGAGGGAGGGTGGCGTTTGTGCACAGACTGCCCTATATGACATCATAACAACAATCTGGACCACTGGACGGGTTCCGCAGGATTGGAAGGATGCCCTGGTGGTCCCCCTTTTTAAGAAGGGGGACCGCACAGACTGTAACAACTACAGGGGCATCTCACTCCTCAGTGTGCCAGGAAAGGTCCTGGCAAGGATTATTCAGCATCGCCTTGCCAGGCACGCTGAGGAGAGGCTTGCGGAGCCCCAATGCGGTTTCAGGAAAGGGCGGTCCTGCACAGATGCCATATTTTCTGTCCGTCTGCTACAGCAGAGGTGTAGGGAATTCCAACAAGACCTACATCTCTGCTTTATTGACCTGGTCAAGGCCTATGATACCATCAGTAGGCCTGGGCTCTGGGTCGTTCTTTGTGCTTTTGGAGTACCTGACCCTCTGCTCACGATCATTAAGAACCTTCATGATGGTGAGCGGGCCCGGGTAAAACTACGTGGCCGGGAGTCAGAGCCATTCCCTGTACACCTTGGGGTGCGACAGGGATGTCCTCTGGCTCCCACATTATTTAACATCTATTTTGACCACGTAGTTCGTGAAGCCTTCAATAGCTGTACCGGGGGAATCTCCATATGGTACAGATATAATGGGAGGCTAATCGATGCCCGGGTGCGGTCAAGGGATGGCTCCCTATTGCTCAACCACGTTATGTATGCTGATGACTTGGTAATAGCTGCTCAGTCAGAGGAGGAGTTGGAGACGCTGCTGCTGAGACTGGAGCGTGCCACTAAGAGGTGGGGCCTTACCATCAGCCCCACCAAAACTAAGCACCTGCCTGGGTATTTTGTACCATCGGACACTCCACCCCCACAACTCCCAATCGGTGATGGGGCAGTTGTGGAGAGAGTGGAGAGTTTCCCATACCTGGGCAGTGTGCTTATGACTGGCTCCAGTTTAACAGCAGAGGTCTCACTCCGAATCAGTCGAGCGGCAATATCTTTTCATCGGTTGCGTAACGCTGTGTGGAAGCTACCTGGTCTGTCGCTCCGCACTAAGCTTCAGGTCTTCTCGGCCACGGTCATTCCCTCCCTTCTCTACGCTTGCGAAACGTGGACCCCCCTAATGGAACATCTTCGCCGGTTAGAAACATTTAGGCTGACCTGCCTACGATCCATCCTGGGTTTAACCAGACTGGATTGTGTGAGGAGCTCACAAATCCTTGAAAGATCTGGGCAGGGTCCCATCGGTGAGCTCCTCCGGCAGGCAAGGCTGCGATGGCTGGGTCATGTAGCCCGCATGCCCAGCCACCGCATGCCGAAACAGCTTTTGTTTGGCCGGATTGAGGGGGCTAAGCGGGCGCGGCACGGGCTAGAGAAGAGATGGAGTGATGTGGTACAGGAGGACGTGGAGCTGAGTGGACTTGCCGATGACTGGTACCAGCGGTGTCAAGATCGGCCTCTGTGGAGGAGGCTCGTGAAGGACGCTGCTACTGGGCAGTTGGAGGCAGTCGCCCTCCAACAACAACGGAGGGCGGAGGAGCGACGCTCACAACAACGAGCGGAGCGCCGGGTGGCTAAAGCACAGCAGGTTGGCACAGTAGGGGGCACAGGTGGTGCATCAGCCAGTCATCTCAGTCAGTCGACCCGTGGCACCTGGGTCTGCCCCGTGACCTCCTGCCAGCGGGCGTTCGACACTTCACGTGGCCTCAGGGTGCACATAGCCTGGCACAAGCGTCGTGGTGACGTCACCGCCACTTAGTGGCGAATGGCGGTTGTTGTTGTGTCTGTGTGTGTGTGTCTGTGTGTGTGTCTGTGTGTGTGTGTCTGTGTGTGTGTCTGTGTGTAACGTTCCACTTACAGATCTTGATGTTCTGCTCGCTGTGTGGTGGTGTCTGCCATGGGATAGAAAAGCGAACGTGAGCACAAAGACAAAGCTCCCCCTTGTAGCCTCTGACAGGCTGTAGGGCAAAGTTACTGTTCGCGAGCAGCAGCAGCAGCAGCAACAGCGCTTCTACACACACAGACTCACCTACTCACTCACCCACTCACTCACCCACTCACCGACTCACTCTCTCACCCACTGGCTCACTTACCGACTGACTAACTCACCGACTCACTCACGCACCCACTAACTCACTCACCCACTCACTCACCCACCCACTCACTCACTCACCGACTCACTCACTCACCCACTCACTCACCGACTTACTCACCCACCGACTCACTCACTCACCCACTCACTAACTCACCTACTCACTCACTCACCGACTTACTCACCCACCGACTCAATCAATCACCCACTCAATAACTCACCAACTCACTCACTCACCGACTCACTCACTCACCCACTCACTCACCGACTCACTCACTCATCCACTCACTCACTGACCCAGCCATCGCAGCCTTGCCCGCCGGAGGAGCTCACCGATGGGACCCTGCCCAGATCTTTCAAGGATTTGTGAGCTCCTCAACAATCCAGTCTGGTTAAACCCAGGATGGATCGTAGGCAGGCCAGCCTAAATGTTTCTAACCGGCGAAGATGTTCCATTAGGGGGGTCCACGTTTCGCAAGCGTAGAGAAGGGAGGGAATGACCGTGGCCGAGAAGACCTGAAGCTTAGTGCGGAGCGACAGACCAGGTAGCTTCCACACAGCGTTACGCAACTGATGAAAAGATATTGCCGCTCGACTGATTCGGAGTGATACCTCTGCTGTTAAACTGGAGCCGGACATGAGCACACTGCCCAGGTATGGGAAACTTTCCACTCTCTCCACAACTGCCCAATCACCAATTGGGAGTTGTGAGGATGAAGTGTCTGATGGTACAAAATACCCAGGCAGGTGCTTAGTTTTGGTGGGGCTGATGGTAAGTCCCCACCTTTAGTGGCAAGCTCCAGGTTCAGCAGCAGCGTCTCCAACTCCTCCTCTGAATGAGCAGCTATTACCAAATCATCAGCATACATAACGTGGTTGAGCAATAGGGAGCCATCCCTTGACCGCACCCGGGCATCGATCAGCCTCCCATTATATCTGTATCATATGGAGATTCCCCCGGTACAGCTATAGAAGGCTTCACGAACTACGTGGTCAAAATAGATGTTAAATAATGTGGGAGCCAGAGGACATCCCTGTCGCACCCCAAGGTGTACAGGGAATGGCTCTGACTCCCGGCCACGTAGTTTTACCCGGGCCTGCTCTATATCATCATGAAGGTCCTTAATGGTCATGAGCAGAGGGTCAGGGACTCCAAAAGCACGAAGAACAACCCAGAGCCCAGGCCTACTGATGGTATCATAGGCCTTGACCAGGTCAATAAAGCAGAGATGTAGGTCTTGTTGGAATTCCCTACACCTCTACTGTAGGAGACGGACGTATAAATACGGCATCTGTGCAGGACCGCCCTTCCTGAAACCGCATTGGGGCTCCGCAAGCCTCTCCTCAGCGTGCCTGGCAAGGCGATGTTGAATAATCCTTGCCAGGACCTTTCCCGGCCTCACACTGAGGAGTGAGATGCCCCTGTAGTTGTTACAGTCTGTGCGGTCCCCCTTCTTAAAGAGGGGGACCACCAGGGCATCCTTCCAATCCTGCGGAACTTGTCCAGTGGTCCAGACTGTTGTTATGATGTCATATAGGGCAGTCTGTTTACAAATGCCACCCTCCCTCAGCATTTCGTTTGGGAGGTCATCTCTGCCCGGTGCCTTTCCTCGTCTAAGGCTCTGAATCACCATCAGTACTTCCTAAACAGATGGCACCTCAGCCAGCCACTCACAGGAGATGACGTCTTCCAATACCCCAGCCTCAGCAGGGTCATCCCCACTTTGTCCAACAATTTTATCCAGGCTAAGGAATTTCCCGTTCCCCAGGACCTCACAGAAATGCTCAGCAAATCTGCAAACC